>NC_142436.1:102030303-102333333 GCF_059453495.1 Arachis ipaensis | reverse complement strand
TAGAGTAGTTTCATGCATTTTCTTAGAAAATAAGCTAATTTTGGGTAGATATTCACTTACATCTTGATTCAAGCATACATTGTGCACTTTATATGATTTCATGAGGATTTTGCATGAATTATATGATAAATTTGATGATGCATGACTCATGACTTGGACTAGAACTTTGATGCACTTTGTTGCTTGATTTCAGGACAAAGGAAGCAAAGAAGAACCATGTTAGCAGTCACGTTAGTCCTACTAACATGACCTCTAACGTGGAATGGGTGCTAACTTGCAAAGTTAATGAGAAATGTAATCACCAATAACACCCTCGAAGCCATCATAAGCCCACATTAAGAGTCACGTTAACTAAGTTAACGTGAACTCTAACGTGGAAGAAGACAATAAGGCCAACGTTAGTAACACTCCCCTTTGTCACTAACGTTGGACCAAGCTCATAATTGGCAACGTTAGTTACCACGTTAACTTAGTTAACATGCCTTCTAACGTTAAGAAGCAAAAGGGAAGCCAACGTTAGTAACATTCACCTTTGTCACTAATGTTGGCCAAGCTTCCATAAGCCACGTTAACTCCCACGTTAACTTAGTTAACGTGGAGAGAGCAATTGGTCGCCAACGTTAGTGACACTTACCTTTGTCACTAACGTTGGGGTGAACCACCAAGAGCCACCATGAGCAACGTTAACTCCCACGTTAACTTAGTTAACGTGGAAGCTAACGTGGATAAAGAGATGAGGAGCCAATGTTAGTGACACTCACCTTTGTCACTAACGTTGGAGATGGCTAGCATGACTACGTTAGAAGCCACGTTAACCTAGTTAACGTGGACTCTAACGTGAGAAATAGGGGCACATTGGAATGTTAGTGACAAAGGTAAGTGTCACTAACGTTCTCGAAGGATGGGCAAGCTTACGTTAAGAGCCACGTTAACTAAGTTAACGTGGACTCTAACGTAGGGAAGGGGGAAGCTTATCAACGTTATTGGGAAAGGTAAGTCCCAATAACGTATGTGAAGGACCAAGAGGCAACGTTAGTAGTAACGTTTGTGCCACTAACGTTGAGGTTAACGTGGCTCATACTTGGGTGAGCAACGTTAGTGAAAAAGGTGATTATCACTAACGTTCTCGAACCCACACTTTCACTTAACGTTGACACCACTAACGTCCTGAGCTAAAAGTCCCTGCCTACTTCACACTTTCTCTCTGCAAGCAAACCTAAGCCCAATGAAGAAGATAACTGCTTGAAACTCAGGATCCAAAGGCCCATACCCAAGACTTGAAGAGCCAACTAGAAGATCAGAAGAGTAGTATATATAGGAGTAGCTTTGAATTAGTTTGGAGAGCTGGAAACTTTAGGGATCCTTTGGCATAGAACTACTCTCTGTATTTACTTTCTCTAGATTTCTAGTTTTACTTTCAGCATGTATTCTCCATCTTTGTTTTCATTTTCCAGAGCTATGAACAACTAAACCCCTTTCATTGGGTTAGGGAGCTCTGTTGTAATTTGATGGATCAATTTTAGTTTTCATTCTCCTTCTTCTATCTTTTCTCTTGATTTTACTAGAAAGCTTTCGATCTTCATTCAATTGGGTAGTTATCTTGGAAAAAAAGCTATTCATACTTGGATCTCTTCTGAACCTTGAAAGAGGAATGAAGGGATCATGCTAGAAATGCTTTCTCATACTGGACCAAATTGGGTGTGGATGGATATGTGACTATAATCCTTCCAACACTTGATTTGGGAAATGCATGTGGTATAATCAGTGACCATACTTCATCTCTTCTCATGAGCAATTGACCAAGGAATTGGCTATTGATCAAAATTTGAGAGATTGAATTACAAGGAATTGTAATTCGATCACTTAAGATTGCCAAGGAGATTAATGAATGCATTGATCGAGGAAGAGATGAAAATGAACTTGATCCGGAGAATGCAATATCTCCTGAGCCCAATGAACTCCCCATTTTTGATCTTACCCATTCTCTTTAATTTCTGCCATTTAATTTTATGAGCAATTGCCCCATTCCCATTTAATTTTCTGCAATTTACTTTCCGCCATTTACATTCAGCTCTTTATTTCCAGCATTTACTGTTTCCACTATTTACTTTCCCACCATTTAATTTTCTGCAATTCTCAACTCAAATTCTGGTTCGCTCAACTAGAACATTCCTTTAATTAAAGTTGCTTGATCAATCAATCTCTGTGTGATTCGACCTCACTCTATTGTGAGTTTTTACTTGACGACGAATTCGGTACACTTGCCGAAGGAAATTTTTTGCGAGACAAGTTTTCCACGTATCAAGTTTATGGCGCCATTGCCGGGGATTGATTTTGAATTAACAATGATTAAATTGGAGGATAACTAGATTGAGCATTTTTAGTTTGTTTGATTTAATTTTCTGTTTGAGTAATTTACTTTCAGTTTTAGTTAATTTCTTCCCTTCCCCCTACTTTTTCATTTTTTTTAGTTATTTACAATTCAGTTCACTAACCCACTAACTGTTTGATATATTGCATCACTCACACTAACAGTAATTCTAACGAAAATACTTTCTGCATCTATTTTCCTTGCTTGTGCTTTGTTGATTATATGACAGGGAGAAGAAGCGGAGCTTCAACTTCCTTTGATTCTGAACCTGAGAGGACCTTCTTTAGATTAAGGAGGGAAGCAAGAGAAAAACGAGTAGTTGGTGCCGAGGAAGAGGAGGAATACTTTGAACCAAACATGGAAGAAAACATGGAAAACCATGATGAAGAAGAGGCTCACAACCATGGCAGAGAAGGTCGAGCAAATCATGTTGGGGAGGAGAGAAGAGTTTTAGGCTCTTACATCAACCCAAACACAGGAAACTGTGGAAGTAGCATTCAAAAGCCAACCATCCATGCCAACAATTTTGAACTAAAACCACAGCTCATCACCCTTGTTCAGAACAACTGTTCATTCAGAGGAGGCATCCAAGAAGAACCCAATCAACATCTAACCACCTTCCTGAGGATATGTGACACGGTGAAGTCTAATGGTGTTCATCCTGACGCCTATAGACTGCTCTTATTTCCATTCTCACTCAAGGATAAGGCAGCCAAGTGGCTGGAGTCTTTTCCAAAGGAGAGTTTGACAACTTGGAAAGATGTGGTGAACAAATTTTTAGCCAGATTCTATCCTCCCCAAAGAATCAACAGGCTGAGAGCTGAGGTCCAAACTTTCAGGCAACAAGATGGTGAGACTCTATATGAAGCATGGGAGAGGTTTAAGGACCTGACAAGGAGGTGTCCACCAGATATGTTCAATGAATGGGTGCAGCTACACATGTTCTATGAAGGCCTTTCTTATGAATCAAAGAAAGCAGTAGACCACTCATCCGGGGGATCTCTGAACAAGAAGAAGACCATTGAGGAGGCCATAGATGTCATTGAAACTGTAGCAGAAAATGACTATTTCTATGCTTCTGAAAGAGGAAACACTGGAGGAGTGATGGAGCTAAACAATGTAGATGCTCTGCTGGCCCAAAATAAGCTCATTACCAAGCAGCTGGCTAACCTAACTAAGAAGATGGAAAGGAACCAAGTAGCAGCAATCACCACTTCATCAGCAAGCCAAGAAGGAATGAATGAAGAAGCAGAGGGTAGTCAGGAGCAAGCCAACTACATTGGGAATTCATCTAGGAAAAAACCATGATCCATACTCCAAGACCTACAACCCTGGTTGGAGGAATCACCCAAACTTTTAGTAGGGGAATCAACAAGATCAAGGCCAAGATCGGAGACATCACAACCCCAACAACAATGCAGCTCACCAACAATTCACACAGAGAACATATCAACACCACCATGACAACACCTCTCCACATCCATATCAAAACCAAAATAACATTCCTCATCCTTCTACCTCTAATCCCAATCCACCATCATTTGATGACATACTCTCAAGGATTGAGAATCTACTTGAAGGCATAAGCAAGGAGATTCAAGATAACAAGGCATTCAAGGAGGAAGTGCGAGCAAATTTTAAGAACTAGGGAGACACCATCAAGAGGTTGGAATCTCAAGTGGGATATCTCTCTGAGCAAATGCCCAAACCTACAGATGGATTTTCAAGTGATACAGAAAAAAATCTGAGAGGTGAAACAAAGAAAGTAAGATGGGAAGATTGCAAGATGGTCACTATAAGTGATAAGGAGACTGAGGACAAGCCAAGCAAGCCGTCAGAACAACCTGGAGATACCGCAGTAGAGAAGACGGAAAAAGATCACCAAGAACCAAAAATCTCACAACAAGAGCTGCTGAGACTCTATGCACCTTTTCCCCAACTACTCAATGGTGCTGTAGAGAAGAGAATATACTCAAGATTTCTTGACTTGTTTGCATCTCTGCATGTAAACATACCATTCATCAAGACCATCCAACAAATGCCTGAATACATCAAGTATATGAAGGAACTGCTTCCCAAGAAAAGCTCACTCAAGGGAGGCCAAACTATAGTAATGAACAAGGAGTGCAGCGCCCTCATTCAACCAGAGTTGCCTACAAAAAGAAAGGACCCAGGGAGTTTTCATATCCCCTGTGCCATAGGAGAAACAATGTTTGATAGAGCACTCTGCGATTTGGGAGCAAGCATCAACTTAATACCCTTATCCCTTGTGAAGAGGCTGCAGATCAATGAGATAATGCCCACAGATGTAGTCATCAGGCTAGCTGACAAAACTCAAAAACAAGCAATAGGAGTGGTGGAAAATGTGTTAGTAAAGGTTGGGAAATACTTCCTCCCAACAGACTTTGTCATATTGGACATGGAAGAGAGTCACACTCACCCAATTATATTGGGAAGACCATTCCTAGCTACAGCCAGAGCACTCATAGATGTGGAGCGAGGGGAGCTAATCTTGAGAATCCATGATGAACAGCTCACCTTCACTGTTTTCAAACACTCACAAGAAACAGATCAAGAGAACAAGGAACCAAGGAAGGATCACAGTAAGACACTGAAGGAAGAGACAAGCACTGAAAGACAATGAGCACATCTGGAGATCCCCTTGATTGATGAACAAGGCAAGCAGTAATTGCCACAGCTCAAAGAAAATCAGGAGGAACCTAAACCACCAGAAAAATATGAGACCAATAACCATATTTCCTTAGAGGAGGAGGTCACAAAGAGTAAGACAACATCACAAGGAACAAAGAAGAAGGTACCAAGGAGGTGGAGGAACAAGAAGATCCCACCGAGGACTTCTCTCCAGGGGATAAAGTAATCTCAGCTTACTTCCCAGATATTCCCCCTTATCTCCCCACTGTACCATCTCAGTTACTTAAGGTCTTCAATATCAACAGAATTCTCTCCTTGGAACATGTAGAGATCATTGATACAACTACTGGATATAGGTCTACTGCCAGAGGAGAAGACTTAAAGCATTATTGACCTCCCTGATGAAGGCAAAACATCAAGCTAGTGACGCTAAAGAAGCACTTCATGGGAGGCAACCCATGTTTTACATGCTTTTAGAAAATAGTGAATAAGTCAATATTTATGAATTCCAACCCAAACTTGACAAACACTTGGTGAAATCCTTATTATGCAGTATATAGTGAAGAACAAATTTGGTGTTCAAAGAATGCCAAGAAAGCATGAATGCAACTCAGAGCATGCTAATCTTGGAGCTTTGAACAAAAACTTTTCATCACAGTGCTCCAAACTAAGTTTGGTGTCACCCAAGGTGCCACGAATATGCATATAAGGATACACAGTTCGTTAGTTAGTTGGTGTTCATGAATAAACAATCTAATTCTTTTTCTTTATTGTTCTAGCCATAAAGTTTAAATCTTTTTTATGATATTGATTTTTTCTTATTTTATTTTTATAGGGAAAAGGAAAGGAGCATTGAAGGGGATTGATTGGACAATTAAATGAAGAAGGTTCGGACACCACAAAAGGAAGGACTACACACTTGTTCCAAAAAGGGAACGCATTGGAAAATGTTGCCATGCAACATAGAAAAGAATGGGACCGTTGAAGACCGAACAATCTCCATCATAAAGTGATGATCCTTGTCCTTCCTCCGTGCACAACCCCAGCACCATTTACCGACTATGCAAGAAAGCTGGGGTGGTGTTTGAAGATGAAGACCCCGTGTGGATAAAAGAGGGCATTCCAATAACCGTTCAACGGATGCATGCTACCGCATCTCCCCTACCTCAACGGAAGCAAAGGAAGAGGCCAGCCCCTCAAGTAGTAGAAGGACAAATCTTAGAGGGGCAAGCACCAGCCACTTTGGATATGCACCAACTACAGGAAGCCATTGATGGCCTATCTCGACAATATTTGAAAAGCCAAGGAGAACAGAAAGAGCTTCAACTATAGATGATGGGGCAGCAAGAAGAATCACTCTCAAGATGGATGACTCAACAAGGGGAGTGGCAAAAGCAAATGATGGAGTAGCAACTGAGTCAAGGACAACAATGGAGTGAAACATTCCACAGGATAGAACAAAGGCAAAATGAACAGCAAGAATCTATCCAGAAGCTAATCAGCATCGAAGCACATCAAGGTGCACACATACATGAGATGCATCGAAAACAAATAGAACAGGCAGAACTATTGGATGAGCAAAGGGCATTCGTAGAAGGAGTTTACATGAGCGAGACTGGGCATCATATAAACACTCAAGCCAGGCTCGGATACTTAGTAGGACAGCTGCCTATATTGCATCCAGGAATCGCAAGGTATGAAGAAATGAGGGATGAATTAGCACGAGAAGAAAGACAAAGGGTGGAAGAGAGTCATGAATCAGTGAGGAAGGCACTTGAGGATTGGAAGCAAGCAAGATTGGCACGGATGCGAGGAAATGCAAGAGGACACAAAGAGGACAAGCAAGGAGGGGATCATAGGCATCCACGAGTAAAAGGTGGTGGAGTTCCTTCTTTGGTCAATCTTTTTCTATGCTTTAAATAAGGAAGATCTTGTATGAAATAGAATATGCTTCCATGATAGTTTGAACCTTTTTAAATTCTGTCTTTTACGCTTTTTGTTGAATAGGTCTATGCTTGCTAGACCTTATGTCACTACATCCTCACTTTGCTTACTTGTATGCTTGTCCTTTTGAATCAAATGAAAAAAGAATGAATGCTTTATAAAAGACCAGAGTGGAGTTCATACTATGGAGTAAGTTCATGAGTTTGTGGTGTGGTCATAAGTTAGCTAAGTTGGTTCAACCACAAGGTGGGAAGACAACTATCTGTCATGAATACTATGCTTTGGACATACCCATGAGACTAGCTAAATAATAAGATCCTAATAAGAAAAAGGGAAAGAACAATCAAAGTTGAAGAATAAAAGAAAAAAAATAATAACAAGAAAAGAGGCTAGGCACCAAGGGTTTGAGTCTTGAGGGATGTGTCTGTGGTGTTCCTGTACCAAGGATCTGCTTGGATTACTAAGCTCTCAAGGGTGCTTTATCACATGGTAACTTGGGTTAACTAACCCGGGATTATCAGCTGAAAGTCCACCATCAAGAGCAATCTTTGCTACAGAATATTTAGTAGCCCAAAAAGGTGCTGGACACCAAGACCTCAAGGAAAGAAAATAAACAAACCTTGTGCCTGTGGTGTGTATGTATGGGGGAGAGACTTGAGGAAGTAAGTTCTTAGGGGTGCTTTAACACCTAGCACCTTGAACCAACTGGTTCGGGAGTGTTGGCTGAAAGCTTATTTTAAAGAGTTGCCCCCTTACAGAGCACTTAGCCTAAGAACACAAATAAGCCCTGAAATGACAACAAAAGGATCAATGAATAAAAGTCTCATGGGATGCAATCACAGTGAGTATTCTAGGACATGATAAAGGTCTGAAAGCCAGTGAGGGAATGAACCTAAGATGCTATGCATGAAACCACCATAAAACCAGAAAAATGACTTCCACAAGAATGACTCATTTCTCTTGGCATACCATTCATCATTCTCTTGTTCCAGTACTTGCTTAGGGACAAGCAATCTTTAAGTTTGGTGTTGTGATGCCAGGGCATTTTGGCCAGTTTCACTGACCTTTTCTTTACTGTTTTTAGGGTAGTTTCATGCATTTTCTTAGAAAATAAGCTAGTTTTGGGTAGATATTCACTTACATCTTGATTCAAGCATACATTGTGCACTTTACATGATTTCATGAGGATTTTACATGAATTATACGATAAATTGGATGATGCAAGACTCATGACTTGGACTAGAACTTTGATGCACTTTGTTGCTTGATTTCAGGACAAAGGAAGCAAAGAAAAACCACGTTAGCAGTCACGTTAGTCCCACTAACGTCACATCTAACGTGGAATGGGTGCTAACTTGCATAGTTAATGAGAAATGTAATCGCCAATAACGCCCTCGAAGCCATCATAAACCCACGTTAAGAGTCATGTTAACTAAGTTAACGTGAACTCTAACGTGGAAGAAGACAATAAGGCCAATGTTAGTGACACTCCCCTTTGTCACTAACGTTAGACCAAGCTCATAATTGGCTACGTTAGTTGCCACGTTAACTTAGTTAACGTAGCTTCTAACGTTAAGAAGCAAAAGGGAAGCCAACGTTAGTGACATTCACCTTTGTCACTAATGTTGGCCAAGCTTCCATAAGCCACGTTAACTCCCACGTTAACTTAGTTAACGTGGAAGCTAACGTGGAGAGAGCAATTGGTCGCCAACGTTAGTGACACTTACCTTTGTCACTAATGTTGGGGTGAACCACCAAGAGCCACCATGAGCAACGTTAACTCCCACGTTAACTTAGTTAACGTGGAAGCTAACATGGATAAAGAGATGAGGAGCCAAAGTTAGTCACACTCACCTTTGTCACTAATGTTGGAGATGGCTAGCATGACTACGTTAGAAGCCACGTTAACCTAGTTAACGTGGACTCTAACGTGAGAAATAGGGGCACATTGGAACGTTAGTGACAAAGGTAAGTGTCACTAACGTTCTCGAAGGATGGGCAAGCTTACGTTAAGAGCCACATTAACTAAGTTAACGTGGACTCTAACATAGGGAAGGGGGAAGCTTATCAACGTTATTGGGAAAGGTAAGTCCCAATAACGTATGCGAAGGACCAAGAGGCAACGTTAGTGGTAACATTTGTGCCACTAACGTTGAGGTTAACGTGGCTCAAACTTGGGTGAGCAAAGTTAGTGAAAAAGGTGATTGTCACTAACGTTCTCGAACCCACACTTTCACTTAACGTTGACACCACTAACGTCCTGAGCTAAAAGTCCCTGCCTACTTCACACTTTCTCTCTGCAAGAAAAGCTAAGCCCAATGAAGAAGATAACTGCTTCAAACTCAGGATCCAAAGGCCCATACCCAAGACTTGAAGAGCCAACTAGAAGATCAGAAGAGTAGTATATATAGGAGTAGCTTTGAATTAGTTTGGAGAGCTAGAAACTTTAGGGAGCCTTTGGCATAGAACTACTCTCTGTATTTACTTTCTCTAGATTTCTAGTTTTACTTTCAACATGTATTCTCCATCTTTGTTTTCATTTTCCAGAGCTATGAACAACTAAACCCCTTTCATTGGGTTAGGGAGCTCTGTTGTAATTTGATGGATCAATTTTAGTTTTCATTCTTCTTCTTTTATCTTTTCTCTAGATTTTACTAGAAAGCTTTCGATCTTCATCCAATTGGGTAGTTATCTTGGAAAAGAAGCTATTCATACTTGGATCTCTTCTAAACCTTGAAAGAGGAATGAAGGGATCATGCTAGAAATGCTTTCTCATGCTAGACCAAATTGGGTGTGGATGGATATGTGACTATAATCCTTCCAACACTTGATTTGGGAAATGCATGTGGTATAATCAGTGACCATACTTCATCTCTTCTCATGAGCAATTGACCAAGGAATTGGCTACTGATCAAGATTTGAGAGATTGAATTACAAGGAATTGTAATTTGATCACTTAAGATTGCCAAGGAGATCAATGAATTCATTAATTGAGGAAGAGATGAAAATGAACTTGATTCGGAGAATGCAACATCTCCTGAGCCCAATGAACTCCCCATTTCTGATCTTACCCATTCTCTTTAATTTCTGCCATTTACTTTTATGAGCAATTTTCCCATTCCCATTTAAGATTCTACAATTTACTTTCCGCCATTTACATTCAGCTCTTTATTTCCAGCATTTACTGTTTCCACTATTTACTTTTCCGCCATTTAATTTTCTGCAATTCTTAACTCAAATTCTGGTTGGCTAAACTAGAACATTCCTTAATTAAAGTTGCTTGATCAATCAATCTCTGTGGGATTCGACCTCACTCTATTGTGAGTTTTTACTTGACGACGAATTCGGTACACTGCCGAAGGAAATTTGTTGCCAGACAAGTTTTCCGCGTATCAATAACTCTACATAAGATCTAAGCAAAATTATACTAGATAATTCAGATTAAGTAATCATAACTAGCAATTAACAAAACCCAATTCAGTAATTTGGCAATGGGAGGAGAGTAAGCGTTTCTCTCTCTAGAAGAACAAGAAACAAAAACTAGCAAAAATTGTGTCTATGTGTGTAATGGATGATCCCCCTTTGTCCCTTGAGTTCCTCGGTCTTTTCCATGTAGAATCAGCTTGAATTTGGGCCTGCTGAGCCTCAGAAATTGCCAAGCACAATTTCTTTAATGAGGTCACGTGCTGCTCGTCACGCGTACGCGTCATGCACGCGTCCGCGTCGCTTGAATTTCGTGATCCACGCGTACGCGCCAAGCACGCGTGTGCGTCGATGGAAATTTTGCCAATCCACGCGGATGCCCCACTCTTCGTGTGCCATACCTAGCTTCCTGCACCCACGCGTGTGCGTGAGGTGCGCGTGCGCGTCGTAGCTGATTTCCCAAAATCCAATTCTTCATGTTTCTTCCCCTTGTGTAAGCTTTCTTTCTCTCTTCTAGGCCATTCTTGCCCTATAAACTCTGAAATCACTCAAAAAACATATCACGACATCAAATGATAATAAAAGAGGATCAAAATATGGCAATTTTAAGGCAAAAGAAGCATGTTTTCCATCATGAAGCAATATTAGGAAGAGAACACAAAACCATGCAATTTTTGTGAATAAGTGTGGAAAATATTGATAAAACCCCCAAATTCTACACAATATAAACCACAAAATTGGGGTTTATCACCAGTATAGTTTTCCAGAAGAGGACACCCAAAGCCTTTAGATGGGCGTGGCACGCCAAGAGCTGGGCGTGGCACGCCAGTGTAAGTTTCCAAAGAGCAATGTTGAAGGCCATAAAAGGGGTGTGGCACGCCAGGCTGGGCGTGGCACGCCAAAGCCCATCACACACTATGGGCGTGCCACTTGAACCGTGGGGCGTGGCACGCCAGTTCATCCATCCAGAGGGGATCATCACTTGGGCATGCCACTTGGTATCGAAGGCGTGGCACGCCAGCTTCAAATTGTCACTTGGGCGTGCCATTTGAAGGCCCAAGTGTGGCACGCCAAGCTTAAAAGAGCCACACTAAAGGGGAGTGCCACTTGAGCATCAAGGCGTGGCACACTAGTACAAGTTTCCAGAGAAGAGGTTGAAAGCCAAAAGGCTGGGCGTGGCACGCCAACTCTCAATTGTCACTTGGGCGTGCCACTTGAAGACCAAGGCGTGGCACACCAACACTCAAGGAGGCCAAAGCAAAGTTGGGCGTGCCACTTGGTGTCGAAGGTGTGGCACGCTAAGCTCTCATCCTCACTTAGGCGTGCCACTTGAGCATCTAGGTGTGGCACGCCAATGTTAAAAAGGGTCAAAGCAAAGGCTGGCCGTGTCACTTGGTATCGAAGGCGTGGCACGCCAGCTTTAGATTCTTACTTAGGCGTGCCACTTGAAGGACCAAGCGTGGCACGCCAGCTACTAGACCAAGGAAAAATGCTGGGCATGGCACGCCACACACAAGACGTGGCACGCCAGTTCTATTATCCAGAGAAGAAGAACCAAGCAAATATAGTGGGCGTGGCACGCCAGAACCTGGGCGTGCCACGCTAGTTCAATGAACTAGAGAAGAGGAACCAAGCATGCATAGTGGGCGTGGCACGCCAGACCCTGGGCGTGCTACGCTAGTTCAACGTTTCAGAGAAGAGAAGAATAAGAAAAAGGGCTGGGCGTGCCACTTGGGTTCGAAGGCGTGGCACGCCAGGTCAACACAAACACCTAAGAAGATCCTGGGTGTGCCACTTGGGCTCGAAGGTGTGGCACGCCGGGGATATTAGCACATAGGGCATGCCACTTGAAGAGTTGGGTGTGGCGCGCCAAGCCAAATTGGAGGCTAGGCATGGCACGCCACTTGAACTCTAGCCAAGCGCCAGCTTGGAAGGTCACGTTTATTGAGTTTCTTTTCCCTCCAAATTGTATTTTTCTTTTCTCTTTTGTATTTTCTTCATCCTAGTGCTAGGAGTAATATAAATAACCCCCGAATGTACTGAAATGAGGGTTAAGCAGTTAGTAAGCTGGGTTATTGAGTAGAGTTTTTAGTTAGATTTACTTTTCACTTTATCATCTCTTCTATCTCTTGTACTTTTTTCTGAGCTATGATTAGCTAAATTCCCTCTCATTGAGAGAGGGAGCTCTGTTGTACTTGATGGATTAATGATAGTTAATTTCTTCTTCTCTTCATCTTCTCTTTGATTTGCTAGAAGGAATTTCATTTTAATGTTAGTGTTCAATTATCTTGGAAAAGAGATTGAATGCAAAATGGGTGTCATGGGAACCTTGGAAAAGAAAACATGAAACCAAGCTAGAAATCCCTTCTCACACTTGAGTAGGATCTGGGTTTTGGTGTTTGGATATGGTGACATATAATCCTCCCACTACTTGGACCTATGATGATGTGTGGTATAATCAGGGACCAAGCATATCTCTCTTCATGAGCAATTAGACTAAAGAATTGGCTATTGATCAAGATCTGAGAGATTGAATCACCAATGGATTGGGGTTCAATCAATTATGATTGCTAAGAGGTCAATGAGTTGCATGATTGAAGATGATATGAACTGGATTTAATCCAAAGAGAACAACATCTCCTGATCTCAATGAATTCCACCTATTCTTATCTTCTACTTTCTTTATAGCTTTCTTTACATTCTGTCAAATCCCCATTCCCATTTACAACTAAGTCATTTATATTTCTGCACTTTACATTGTTGCAATTTCCTTTTCTGCACTTTACAGCTTATTTTTACTTTTGAGTCATTTATGTTTCTACCCATTTACAATTCTGCAATCACAATCTATTTTGCTTAGCTTAACTAATTTACCAATTGATTAAAATTGCTCAAATCTACCAATCTCTATGGATATGATCCCACTCCACTGTAGGTTATTACTTGATGATAATTTTTGGTGCGCTTGCCAAAAGAACGAATTCATCATTTTTATATGGGGTGTGAATTCCGGTCATCAGCCGGGAACAAAGAATCGAGCATCGAACCCTCACTGTGAGTGTATACACTCTAATTACTCAAGTGTTTAAAGTTCAGTTCTCTCAATTCTCTACTAACCTTGCTTTCTAAGACTTGCTCTTCTTCTACTAATCAACAAAAATTTAATGCACAAATACACATATCAAGAGGTCTTTTAAGGGTTGTAATGGGTTTAGGGTCAAGGTAGGATTGTATTTGGCCAAGTGGACTAAAATCTGAATCCTTAATTAACTTAAATTTCCCACCTAACTTAAGACAATCGATGTAATCACAATACAAAATCTAACTACCCATTTACTATGTTTACCACATATCCATGCATCCGATTTTGAGTACAGTACATATGCATTGCTATCGCAATTTATTTTGGGGGCATTTTGTCCCCTTTATTATTTGCTCTTTTTCTTTTCTTTTTCTCTCTTTTTTTCTTTTTGATTTTATTTTTATTTTTTGATTTTTTGATTTTTTGATTTTTTTATTTTTTTCTCAATGCATATGGTTAAATTATTGAATGGATGAATAGGTCCTAAACATTTCTTTCACATTTTCATAAAGATATACAACACCCAATTCTTAAAACCAAATGTTTCCAAATCCAACTTCCCCATACTTAAATCATGAATACTCTCACTAGTCTAAGCTAACCAAGGATTCAAATTAAGGGTATTGTTTTACGCTTAGAGTTAATGATGTGCTAGAGTAAAGAACAAATGGGATAAGTAGGCTCAACATTGGTTTACAAAGGATAATGAAAAGGTTAAGGCCATATGGGTATGTAAGCTCAGTGAAACAAGGCCTCAATCATATAAGTGCATGCGTACATCAAATAATGGAAATATAGAATTAAGAAAGGCAAAGATCACAATTTTAGAGAGAAAAACACACACCAAAAAAAATTGGTTGGTAAAATGCAACCAATCAAATAGGACTAAAAAATCTCACTGGTTTTGTATGTTCGAGCTCTAAAACAAGTTCTAAAATAAAATTCTTCAAGTAAGGTTTAACAAAAAGTTTTAATTTAAATTAGTGAAATACTATAAAAAGTTTCATAGAAAAAGAAAATGTTACTTCAACAAAGTAGTAGCTAAATGCACAAAATCAAACAAACATATAATCAAACATGCAAATGCAACAACTAATTTACAAGGAAAATTAAACATTGGTGTTGAAATAGGAAATAACTAACCCACGGAAGTCGGCATCGACCTCCCCACACTTAAAGATTGCACCGTCCTCGGTGCATGCTAAGATGTGCAAGTGGACGAGCTGCTACACAGATGCTTTTCTCCAAAGAATGTGCTTAGGAACTTGTTTGTTGCCCCATTGAGAAGTTTTTCCTTTCCCTTATTCGGTGGCCATCCTGAAAGAAGAGGAAAAAGAAGAAAAGTTACCCAGAAATAAAGATAAGAAAACACATATAGTCTGGGTGGGTTAATGCCAAATAATGAGGGTCTCAATTACATGGTAGCTACAACATATAAGTGAGAAAATAGTAGAAGCAAATGGCATATCAAAAGTGCAAAAATTGGGACAATGGGGAAGAGATAGTAGGTAATGAAAGACAATATAAATTCATGTCAATACAAAAGGAACACAGGTGTCATAAAAGATTGGCATTGACAAATAAATAATATCACCCAACAATGTAAAACAAGTCACTAAGCACCCAAAAATATAAAAAAAAAGATACAACAGTTGAATAAGAACATTTAACACTAATGGTAAAATGGGAAATTAGAAAAGAAGATAAAAATATGAATAAAATTAAAATGAAACGAAGGAAAGTATGCAAATGCAGTATGTAAAAGAGAATGAAAGATAATAAGGATGAGAAAAAAGTGAGAAAAGAAGAAGGAGCAAGAGAGGAGAGAAGAAAGAAGTAAGAATTGAAAACCAGTGGCAGCCTTGCAAATGTATGCTTCAATCTCTTGGGCTCCTTTTTGATGATCTCTACCTCTTGACAAGCTTCTGCAACATTAACCTCTTTCTCTAGTTCAATGAGAGAAGGTTCAATTGTAGGTAAAAACTCATTAATTATTGAACCCATCTCATGATCAACCTCCTCAAAGTCTTCAACCATGATATGCCTTGGAAGTTGTACACCCTCCTCTACATCAATTTCAAGCCTCTTGGAGGGAGGTTCTATGACTGGAGGTTCCCATGGAGGTTCCGCATCTCCTAAGTCTTCAACCACTTCCTCTTCTTCAATAATTTCAGCTTTCTCCGCTTGCTCTAGTACAAAATCCAACTCCTCCTTGATAACTTCCACCTCTTGACAACTTTCTTCAATTTCCCCTAATTCTTCAACTACTCCTTCATCTTCAAGGGTCTCTCCTACCTCTACTTTTTGGGTCTCCTCTTGCTTCTCTTGAAGTATGTATACGTGAACCCGATCCATTATGTCCCTAAGACGATCCCTTATCTCTTGTTCCATGTCAATAGCGTAATTAAGATCATGTTGCTCTTGGATTGATGGATATGGGTGAAAAGTAAGTGCACCAGAGGTTAAGGGTTGAGTATTGGGGGTAAAGGATGGATCCACACGAGATATAAGAGCTTACAGAGTAGAGGTGAGACTGGTGAGAGCAGAGGTAAGTGTGGTTTGAAGCTCCTGTTGCCCCTGGCGAATAACACTAAAGGTATCACCTATCGGAGCTTGGGGTGGATAGGAGGGTTCATCTGTTGGGAGAAAAGGCTCATAATACGGAGGTGGTTCTTCTTGATAAGGGTATGGAGATGGTGTATATTGAGGTGGTAATTCTGGGTATGGTTCATATGGTTCGTATGGTGGTTGGTGTGGTGGATAAGGGTTAGGGTCATATGGAGGTGAATGGTGGAAAGGGACTTGTGAGTATGGTGGTTCAGAGCTATGTTGAAGAGGGGGTTCATATGCATATGGTGGAGCTTGTTGGTAACTATAAGGAGGTCCACCATATCCATCGTCTTGGTACGCACCCTGGAATGGCTATTGACCATAGTACGTTGGAGGAGGTTGTTGCCAAGAAGGTTGACCAAATCCTTGTGGCTCCTCCCATCTCTGATTGTTCCAACCTTGATGCATGTTCTCATTATAGCTTCTATTCTCTATAACATAATTTGAACCAAACTCATAGCCAAAGGGATGAGAATTTATAGTATCAAGAGAAAATTAAAACACAAAAACTAATAAGGAATAATGAAACTAAACTCCTAAAACTAGAAACAACTAATTAAGAAACGAAAAAGCAAATTTATTCACAGTATTCATAATAACCAATAATAAGGCACACGTTTGAAATTCCCCGGCAACGGCGCCATTTTGATGAATGGATTTTGATGGTTTAGAATTTCACAATAAATCCTTGTTGCAAGTATAGTATCTAAACCAACAAAGAATCCTTTCATGCAAAAAATTATTTGTCACAAGTAACAAACCCCAATAAAAATAATAACCGAAGTATTCCAACCTCAGGTCGTCTCTGATGAGTATTTTGGTGGAAAAATGAATTTCTCCCAAAACACACAAATCTAACCGGCAAGTGTACCGGGTCGCATCAAGTAATAAAAACTCACGGGAATGAGGTCGATCCCACAGGGATTGAAGGATTGAGCAATTTTAGCTTAGTGGTTAATTTAGTCAAGCGAATCAAGATTTGGTTGAGTGTTTTGTGATTTGCTGAAATTAAATTGCATGGAATTAAAGAGAACAGGGAATTAAAGTGCTGAATCTTAAAGAACAAGAAATTAAATGGCAGAAACTTAGAATGCAAGAAATGTAAATTGCGGAATCTTAAAGTGCAAGAAATGTAAACGGCTGGAATTGTAAAGGGAATTGGGGATTGGATTTGCAGAATTTAAACAAGGAAAAGTAAATTGCATCAAACAGAAAAGTAAAAGAGTGTTTGGGTTGGATCGGATCTGAAGCAAAACAAGTAAATGAACATGAAAAGCAAAAACAGAATGTAAATTGGAATTTCAGATCTCAGGGGTCCAGAGATTAGAAAACCAGGTCTAGATCTCACTACCTTCCTTGATCCAATAAGAACAATTGCAAGGGAAAAGTAAATTGCAAAGAAAGTAGATGAAGAACAATTAACCCAAACTGAAATTCAATTAAGCAGTAAATAAACAGAGAGATCCAAGGATGAGATTGAAACAGAATTTCTTCAATTCTTCAACCCAAGATCCAAGACAATTGTAATAGAAATTGAAAGCAATAAAACTAAGAGGAAGAGAAGTGAATTCTCCTTCCCCAAGACTAAGAAATTAAAGATCACTTAATATCCAAAGCTCTCCGAAAACTATTATGAAAATTCAAAAGAGAAAGCTCTCCGAAGAACTTGAATTCTATCCTATTTATACACTTTCTTCAAATGATCTTCAAGCCTTGAGTTGGGCCTTTGCCCTTGGTGGAATTGGATTGAAAGAGGCCTTGGTTGATTGCTATTGAAGTTTGGAGAAGAACCAAAGTGAACCAATTGAACCGGGTTGGAGTTTTGCAAAAGTTGGAGCAAAAGTTGGAGCAAAAGTTAGGGTCTAACTTTTGGTCCAACTTTTCATATCAGCCAACATAACTTGCTGATACTCACGTTGGTGCAAAAGTTAGGGGTCTAACTTTTGCACCAACGTTGGCCTTCCTTGGTGCACTTGAGACGCCAACGTTAGCCCAAAAGTTAGGGGCTAACGTTGGCGCAAACTTTTGCTCCTCCCCTTGTAGTTTTCATGTGCCAACGTTAGCCTCAAAGTTAGGGGCTAACGTTGGCGCAAACTTTTGGTGCCCAGGGAGTGTTTTTCTCATGCCAACGTTAGCCTCAAAGTTAGGGGCTAACGTTGGCGCAAACTTTTGGTGCCCAGAGGTGATTCTCATGTGCCAACGTTAGCCTCAAAGTTAGGGGCTAACGTTGGCGCAAACTTTTGGTACCCAGAGAGTGATTTTCAAGTTCCAACGTTAGCCCAAAAGTTAGGGGCTAACGTTGGGGCTAACTTTTCACCCAAAAGTTTGTGCAAAAGTTTGAGGCTAACTTTAGGTCCAGCTTTTTGCTTCCTGGTTCAATTTCACTTATTCCATTGTCTTCTCTTTACTCCTAGCTATTCCTTCTTGCTTCAACCTTTCTCCAAGCTTTCTTCACCTATCATTAATCAACCAAACACATCAAAGTTATGCTTAGAATCATGAAATATTCATTCTTTCATAATATGTGACAATTATAGTATAAAACCTCATGAAATAGCATGAATTCATACATGGTTGATTCAATCAAAGGAAACATGAAAATCTACCTAATTGGCTTGCTTGTAGCTCAAGAAAGTGCATAATTCTAATGAAAACAAAAGAAAAAGACTAGTTAAAATAGGCTAAGATGACTTGTCATCACAACACCAAACTTAAAGCTTGCTTGTCCCCAAGCAAGAAAAGATTTATTGAGAAGAAAGAATGAAATGGAAGAGGATGTTCATGCTAGCAGAGTATTATTGATAGTTCATGGGATTTTGTGTGGATATGTAAATACTCACTTCTTATTGACTACTAGGCCTAGAAAGTCTCCTTCAAGCTTCAAGTAACATACTGCTATGACCTCTCATTATTCCTTTATCCTTGGCTATTACTTTGTTTATAAGCTTTATTTGAGTGTCATGTGTAGCAAGTTCATTTCCTTTTCTTTATACTTGACACATTATTCACCATAGACACTTGGCTCACATTCCTTCTTAAAACATTGATGCCCAGCACCTCTTTGGGTTACTAAATGCCTTGTAGTTAGGTTGCTCTTGATAGTGGACTTTCAGCTGATGATCCCGGATTAGTTAACCCAAGTCACCGAGTGTTGATGCACTCCTAAGAGCTTACTAATCCAAGCAGATCCTAGTACAAAGACACCACAGGCATATATTTTAAAGTTCAAGCTATTGGTGTCCAGCTTTGTTTCTTTTTGTTTCCTTTTGTTCTGCCACTTTTTGGCTATCTCTTTTCTTTCTTTCTTTTTGTTTTTCTTTCTAACCAAGGAATTTTTTATTTAATTGAGATTCATAGATAGTAGGCCACTCTTTACTTAGAAGGAGATATCCTGGCTCTTTATTCACTAGAAGTGAGCTATCATACAATCACACACATACCACCACTTACTTTTATTCTACTTCTATCTAACAGAGATCATCTTGCTTCACATTCAAACATTTCTTTTATTGAACTTAAAGATGCAGGGGACAAAACATGCTTCTTGTCAAGTGAAAGTAAACACACAAGTACACACATAAACTAACCTACTTATTTTAAAAGAAACAAACATAATGCAAAGACTTTTAATTAAAAAGAACTACTTAATGATGCAAAGACAACTTAGAACAGATAGAATGCATGCTTTTTTTTCTTTGTAGTGATGAACAAGGAGCAAGTCCACCTTTCATTTGTCATGCTTTTTCTTTATCCTTTCATACACTTGGCTGCTAGTGTTCCCACCATCCGTGTTTGGTGCCTGTTGACCTCGCCAAAAGCCAGCCTTATTTATAGCCTCCTCCACTCTATCTTCAAGCCTCATGGCATTGCTTACTTCTACCTCACTTCTCTTTTTGAAGAATTCATCAAAAGTTGGGAAAGCCGGATCCATGTTGTGCAAATGTTCTCCAATATAGTTTAGTTTGATTTGGCTATTGATGTTGTAATCGGCTTGTACTTCATACCTTGCATCTTGGAGTGTTGTGAACTCTTTGAGAGCCCTCAAATTTTCAGCTTGCATTTGTTCCAACTTCCCAAAAGATTCATGAGATTGAAAAGCATGTTCTTCTTGCATCACAAGGAATCTTGACTCGAATTCACTTTGTTTGTTCATTATTCTTAGCTCCCTTTCTTCTTGTGCTTGTTGGTTTTTCATGTACAGTGAATGGTATTCCTCTTGCCTTTCTTGAATTCTCATGTACTGTTGTGACAATCTTCCTATTGCTTCTTGCATTTGAGTCATATCCATATTGCCATGTGGGAAAAAGTGTGGCTGTTCCTCCTCCTCTTGTGGCTATTCTTCTATGTGTGGCTCATCTTCTTCCATTGGTTCTTCTCTTTCCCTTCTTCCATGTGGTCTTCGGCCTTGATGTGCTTCAAGGGGCATCATCATTCGTTCAATGGTTATGGGCATGCCTTGGCTTAACCACATTGGATTCTCCTCTTCCATTGGAGCTTTAGCCTTTGCACACAACCTCCAAATGGTACTCGGATAGTACAACCAAGATCCGGCCGAATTCTTCTCAGCCAGCTTTTGAATGTCTTTTGCAAGGATTTCATGAACTCTTATCTCTCCTCCCACAATGATGCAATGCAACATCACGGCTCTCTCCCTATTAACTTCTGAGGTGTTCACTGTGCCCAGAATTGATCTTTTCATCAACTCATACCATCCTTTTGCTTCCGGGGTGAGGTTACATCTCTTCAGATACTTATATTTGTTCTTTTCATCTCCTTCCCACTCTGTGTTCTCCATACAAATGTCTCTCGCAATCTCATCATAATCCTGATCCTCATTCAATCTTTGTTGGTATCCCGGTTCACTAAAGCAAACTGACTTTAGTCTCAAGACTTTCTTGATTGCATCCGGGCTAAAGTCTACTTCCACCCCCGCACATAGCTCTTGTACGTTGGGGGCTCACGCATGTCAAGCCTTGAGACATTTGCATAGAACTCTCTTATGATATTGGCATTGATTCGGGTGGCTGGTGATGCAAGTTCCTCCCACCTCCTCTTTCGAATTTTGTCCTTCATATCTTGACATCCATCATCCGGCAACAAGAGTGGAATTTCAGGATAGATTCTTTTCTCGTTCATCCATGCAATTTGCATTTGATGGAACCAAGACTTGAATCTCCGTTGGTCATATTCATGTGTGTCTTCCTCCACCATGGGATCTTTCCCTTTTCTTCGTTTGGTTCTTGAGGAGGAGGCCATGATCACTTGGTTGGTTGAGTCTTGTGAGGTTAGAAGGAGTGTGAAGAATGTTGGAGAGTTTGATGTGTGGTTGGAGCAAGAAGAAATTTAGGCCGAATTTGCTATGACAGGAAATGATGAAGACAAGTTTAAATGGTTGGAGTTTAAAGCAAGAGAAATGTTGAACCGAGCTTGTTATATTGAGGAGTGATGAAGAGAATGAAGTTCCAAGGGTTAGAGTGATTCGGTCATGTGCATGGCTTGAAGGTGGTATGTTTTTAAATGAACAATGAAAGGCTATGATGCAATTAGATTTATAGGAATCAAAGGTGTGCATGTAAGGATAAATGAAGACAAAACTTGCTTCTTCACTTGCTTTTGCCGTGATCATTCTCAAGGAGTGGCAGATTTCCTTTTTGAAGCATGTGATGAGATTTTGTCCTCATGCTATGCTTTCCTTTGTCTTGTCTCTTTCATTGAAGATTCTTTGACCACCTAGTCATCACCACAAGACAACAAATATTAGTTTTGTCCAACCGTGGCAAGAATGTCCCTTTTATTAATATAATATGAATCATCAATTCTCATATCCATTTGAACCGTGACTCTCCTTGGAGGACACCAAACTTGATGGTTGGTCATGTATAAAGAATTGTGTCTCTTCCTTCAATTAGTGAAATCCCAATGTCACTCTTAGTTAAATGTTTATAAGAATTGCTTTCATCCTAATTTTCTTTTTCTCTCTTTTTTTCATGAAGGGTCAATTGTGTCCCTAAATCGGTTCATCAAGTTTTGATGAACACCAAACTTGTTTCTTGTCAAAGGGTACATCACAATTGATGCCTTCATTACCGAATAAGAATTTTTTCATTTATAAGATTTTGGAAAACAACAATTGTATGATTATTGATGCATGAATTTCAAATTTTCATGAAGCTATGTGGACACCAAACTTTAGTGTTTGGCCATATGCTTTTAAGCTTGCAAAACGGAATTATTTGTAACGTTGGTTTAGTGTGCTTGAAGGCACACCAAACTTAGAATTCTCAGCATATGTTTCAAAACAGTGCATGCAGGCAATGGACATGTTCATGAAAAGAGAAAAGAATTCATGCTCAAATGATCATAACTTATTGAATTTAAAATGACATGAATCTTAAATCATGGGTTGCCTCCCATGGAGCGCTCTTTTATTGTCATTAGCTTGACATTGAGGCTTTCTTTTATGGTGGTTGGTGCTTGTAGAGCCTCAATTTGTCTCCCCTGACTGTGATCTTCTTCTTTGTTCTCTAGTGTTCAATTTCAGCATGCTCTAATGAGAGTATGTTGCTGACAGTGTAGTAGTCCTCAGTTTGTTGATTTGCCCCCAGCTATTGATATATCAGTTGCACTTTGTCACCTTTGGAAAGCCCCTCTGTTGGAATCTTTCTGTTCTTCCAACCCCTTTTTGCTTTGTTTCTTCGTTTCATCTTTCCTTTTGTTGATCCTTCTTTTCTGGCCATAGGCTTTCCTTGGGGACCTCTCTTTTCAGTGGCTAGTACTCTAATATCCTCTTGGGCTTCTTCATCAGTCTGCACAATCCTTAGCATTGGGATGTTGCTGTGACCTTCCTGGTCATTTTTCATATAGTCTTTCTTCTCCTTGCTAAATTGTGCCTCTGGTAGTACCTTCAGAGTGACACTCTGGTCATGCATCCTGAGAGTTAATTCCCCTTCCTCTACGTCTATGATAGCTCTAGCAGTGGCCAAGAATGGCCTTCCCAGTATAACAGAGTCACCATCATCATCGTTTGATTCTAGAACCACAAAATCAACAGGGTATATAAAACTGTCCACCTTGACCAAAATATTTTCAATTACGCCCCTGGGGTATACCATTGACTTATCTACCAGCTCCAGAGACATTCGTACTGGTTTGACCTCCTCTATATGCAGCTTTTTCACCAGGGAGGATGGTATTAAGTTAATACTTGCTCCGAGATCGCACATTGCTTTAGTGATGGTCAATTCCCCAATGGTGCAAGGCAACAGGAAGCTCCCTGGGTCCTCAAGCTTGGGAGGAAGCCCCTTTTGAATCAAGGCCCTGCATTCCTCAGTAATCACTATGGTTTCTTTCTCATCCCAGCTTCTTTTCTTGTTGACAAGCTCTTTCAAGAATTTGGCATACAGAGGCATTTGCTCAAGTGCTTTAGCCAAGGGAATATTGATTTTCAGCTTCTTAAAAATCTCAAGGAACTTGTGAAAATGCTGGTCTTTAACCTCTTTGTTGAACCTCTGGGGATAAGGCAGTGGAGGTGTGATGCTCTTTCCTATTTGATGCTGTCCCTGGGTTACTTTCTTTGAGCTATGTGGCTGGTTGTCCTTCTCTTTAAGTTTCTCAGTGCTTTTGTTTGGCATCACAACTTGCTCCTTAGCTTCATCGTCCTTTGCTTGCTTCTCTTCCTCTGTTGGTTCTTTGATGTTCTCTGCTTGTTTTTTTGTAGTGTCATTGTTGCTTATCAATGTTCTCCCACTCCTTAATTGTATTGCCTTGCACTCCTCCTTGGGATTTGGGATTGTGTCACTGGGCAGTGAGTTTGAAGGTCTCTCAACAGATACTTGCTTGGAGAGTTGCCCAATCTGCCTCTCTAGGCTCTTTAATGATGCTTCATGGATTTTGTTTGTTATTTCCTGGTGTTTCATCATTTTCTCTATCAAGGTCTCTAAGTTGGTGAGTCTTTGAGGTTCAGGTGGTGCTTGTGGTGGGTTGTGAGATGTGGGTGGTGGATGATAGGCATTTTGGTTGGTGGAATGGTTGTTGGATTGGTACTGGTTGAGATTAGGGTAGTTGTTTTGAGGTTTTCTGTATGTATTTTGGTTAGTCTGCTGCTGGTTGTAGTTTTGGTTGTTTCTTGGGTTGTTTTGATTTGAGTTCCTCTGCCATGGGTGTTGGTTTTGGTTGTGAGTGTCTCCCCATCTGAGGTTGGGGTGATTTTTCCATGAGGGGTTGTAGGTATCACCATAGAATTCATTTGGATTTGAATGCATATACTGGACTTGTTCCTGCTGTTGCTCCTCTTGGATTTCTTCATTTTGCCCCCATGTGGCTGATGGTTGGCTGGTGTTAACTGCTGCAACTTGGAGGCCATCAATCCTCTTGGTCATTTGCTCAAATTGTTGTTGAATTTGCTGCTGCATTAATTTGTTTTGAGCCAGGATTGAATCCACTCCTTCTAGTTCCATTACTCCTCTCCTTTGTGATGGTTGGCGGCCTCTTTGATGAGCAAAGAAATATTGGTTGTTGGCCACCATATCAATGAGTTCTTGAGCCTCCTCTGCAGTTTTCATGAGTTGCAAGGAACCTCCAGCTGAATGATCCAAAGCTTCCTGGGATTTCAGTGTTAAGCCTTCATAGAAGATCTGCAGCTTCTCCCACTCATTAAACATGGCAGGGTGACATTTCCTGATTAGAGCCTTGTACCTCTCCCATTCCTCATAGATGGGTTCAGCCTCCATTTGTGTAAATGTTTGTACCTCAGCCTTCAACCTTATAATCCTCTGAGGTGGGTAAAACTTGGCAAGAAACTTGGTTACCAAATCATCCCAGTTGTTGATGCTGTCCCTTGGAAAAGATTCCAACCATTGAGTGGCCTTGTCCCTGAGAGAAAATGGGAATAGCATCAGCTTGTAACTGTCAGGAGGCACACCATTAGTTTTGACAGTGTTGCATATCCTCAAGAAGGTGGATAAGTATTGGTGCGGGTCTTCAAGTGGTCCTCCACCAAAAGAACAATTGTTCTGAACCAAAGTGATGAGTTGTGGCTTGAGTTCAAAATTGTTAGCATTGACATTTGGAGCCAAGATGCTGCTCCCACAATGTCTAGGATTTGCAAAGGTATAGGAAGCCAAAACTCTCCTCTGGGGTGGGTTGTCATTGTTGTTGTCTGCTCCACCTGGTGGATTGATTGAATGTTCCTCCATCTCTTGGAACTCTTCGTCTGATTCCTCTTCTCCAACAATGTTTTTCCCTCTTTCAGCTCTTCTTAACCTCCTGAGAGTTCTTTCGTCTTGTTCATGAAAATTGGGTGTGGTTCTTCTTGTACCTGACATACAAGCAGAGCATGAGAAATGCACAAAACCAGTGACACTTCAATCTACTGCTAGATTGAAGTGTTAGTTAGTTTAAGCAAAAAATCAAACAGTTAGTGGGTTAATCAAAATTAAAAAAAAATGCTTGATCTAGATCACCACTTCACTTAATCATTGTCAATCTAATCAATCCCCAGCAACGGCGCCAAAAACTTGATGAGTATTTTGGTGGAAAAATGAATTTCTCCCAAAACACACAAATCTAACCGGCAAGTGTACCGGGTCGCATCAAGTAATAAAAACTCACGGGAGTGAGGTCGATCCCACAGGGATTGAAGGATTGAGCAATTTTAGCTTAGTGGTTAATTTAGTCAAGCGAATCAAGATTTGGTTGAGTGTTTTGTGATTTGGAGAAATTAAATTGCATGGAATTAAAGAGAACAGAGAATTAAAGTGCTGAATCTTAAAGAACAAGAAATTAAATGGCAGAAACTTAGAATGCAAGAAATGTAAATTGCGGAATCTTAAAGTGCAAGAAATGTAAACGGCTGGAATTGTAAAGGGAATTGGGGATTGGATTTGCAGAATTTAAACAAGGAAAAGTAAATTGCATCAAACAGAAAAGTAAAAGAGTGTTTGGGTTGGATCGGATCTGAAGCAAAACAAGTAAATGAACATGAAAAGCAAAAACAGAATGTAAATTGGAATTTCAGATCTCAGGGGTCCAGAGACTAGAGAACCAGGTCTAGATCTCACTACCTTCCTTGATCCAACAAGAACAATTGCAAGGGAAAAGTAAATTGCAAAGAAAGTAGATGAAGAACAATTAACCCAAACTGAAATTCAATTAAGCAGTAAATAAACAGAGAGATCCAAGGATGAGATTGAAACAGAATTTCTTCAATTCTTCAACCCAAGATCCAAGACAATTGTAATAGAAATTGAAAGCAATAAAACTAAGAGGAAGAGAAGTGAATTCTCCTTCCCCAAGACTAAGAAATTAAAGATCACTCAATATCCAAAGCTCTCCGAAAACTATTATGAAAATTCAAAAGAGAAAGCTCTCCGAAGAACTTGAATTCTATCCTATTTATACACTTTCTTCAAATGATCTTCAAGCCTTGAGTTGGGCCTTTGCTCTTGGTGGAATTGGGTTGAAAGAGGCCTTGGTTGATTGCTCTTGAAGTTTGGAGAAGAACCAAAGTGAACCAATTGAACCGGGTTGGAGTTTTGCAAAAGTTGGACCAAAAGTTGGAGCAAAAGTTAGGGTCTAACTTTTGGTCCAACTTTTCATATCAGCCAACATAACTTGCTGATACTCACGTTGGTGCAAAAGTTAGGGGTCTAACTTTTGCACCAACGTTGGCCTTCCTTGGTGCACTTGAGACGCCAACGTTAGCCCAAAAGTTAGGGGCTAACGTTGGCGCAAACTTTTGCTCCTCCCCTTGTAGTTTTCATGTGCCAACGTTAGCCTCAAAGTTAGGGGCTAACGTTGGCGCAAACTTTTGGTGCCCAGGGAGTGTTTTTCTCATGCCAACGTTAGCCTCAAAGTTAGGGGCTAACGTTGGCGCAAACTTTTGGTGCCCAGGGGTGATTTTCATGTGCCAACGTTAGCCTCAAAGTTAGGGGCTAACGTTGGCGCAAACTTTTGGTACCCAGAGAGTGATTTTCAAGTTCCAACGTTAGCCCAAAAGTTAGGGGCTAATGTTGGGGCTAACTTTTCACCCAAAAGTTTGTGCAAAAGTTTGAGGCTAACTTTAGGTCCAGCTTTTTGCTTCCTGGTTCAATTTCACTTATTCCATTGTCTTCTCTTTACTCCTAGCTATTCCTTCTTGCTTCAACCTTTCTCCAAGCTTTCTTCACCTATCATTAATCAACCAAACACATCAAAGCTATGCTTAAAATCATGAGATATTCATTCTTTCATAATATGTGACAATTATAGTATAAAACCTCATGAAATAGCATGAATTCATACATGGTTGATTCAATCAAAGGAAACATGAAAATCTACCTAATTGGCTTGCTTGTAGCTCAAGAAAGTGCATAATTCTAATGAAAACAAACGAAAAAGACTAGTTAAAATAGGCTAAGATGACTTGTCATCAGTCTCTCAAGGAAATGTAGGGAAGTATGTTACTGCTGGTTATGGAAAAGTATCTTTTGGGGTTTTGAATAAGGAACAAGAAAAGCAAATTACAAGAATTAAACTAATAGTTAAGAAAGGCTCTTGGCAGAGTATGAGAACTAGAAGTTCTATCTTAGTTATCCTTATCAATTGTGATGAGAATTGTCCACTGCTCCCACTTAGTTAACCTCTAACTATGGAGAAAAGTCAAGTGGATGAATCGATTTGATTCCTCAAGTACTAGTCAACTCCTAAGGAAAGACTAGCTTTAGAGGGATCCAAATCAACTAGAAACTTCTTAATTATCAATCAACAAAGGACTTTGATAACTCAAGAGTCTCCAATTACTCTACCAAAGCCAAGAGGAGGAAAACCTACTCTAAAATCTAACCAAGCATTTTATCAATCCCTTGGTAGGCACAACATAAAAACATAGAAAACTAGCAAGGAATATTAAATCCAAATAACCAATTGCAAACATCAATGACTCAAAAATAATAGAGGAAGCAATATATATGAAATACCTCAAATTGCATTAAATAGAAAATTAAATCTAACATGAGAATTCATAAACTAAAGTGGATAAATAAACAAATCATCAAGAGAAGATAGATAAACTAAAGGACTAGAACAAATAAGAGTAGAAGAAAACTAAATTAAAGCAAAGTAGAAATCTGAAATTGAAAATAGCTAAACCTAAAAATCTGAAAACCTAGAGAGAGGAGAGAGCCTCCTTCTCTAGAAAACTACATCTAAAACCTAAGAATATGTGAATGAATGTTGTATGAATGAATCCCCCACTCTGCAGCCTCTAATCTGTGTTTTTCGGGCTTGAAACTGGGCCAAAAACTGCCCAGAAATTGCCCCCAGCGATTTCTGATACGTCCAGCACATGGCTCTGTCACGCGTACGCGTCGATTGAACTTTCGCAAGGTCATGTGTACGCGTGATCCACGCGTGTGCATCACCTAACAGCATGGCAACTATAGAAAATTATATATTATTTTGAAGCCCCGGATGTTAGCTTTCCAACGCAACTAGAACTGCCTCATTCGGACCTCTCTAGCTCAAGTTATGGCCGATTTAGTACGAAGAGGTCAGGGTTGACAGCTTAGCAATTCCTTCAATTTCTTGTATTCCTTCCACTTTTTCATGCTTCCTTTCCATCCTCTAGGCCATTCCTACCCTATAAACCCGAAAATCACTTAACACACACATCACAGTATCGAATGGTAATAAGAGGGAATTAAAATTAGTAATTTAAGGCCAAAGAAGCATGTTTTCAATCATAGCACAGAATTAGGAAGGAAAATGTAAAACATGCGAATTATATGAATAAGTGTGAGTTTAGTGGATAAAATCCACTCTATTAAGTACAAAATGTTCCACGAAATAGTGGTGCATCAGGCAACCCTACCTATTTGAAAATTTTTGGTGTTAAACTTGCTTGAGGAATGTATTTTGGAACATGGTTTTAGATTTGAAAACACAAGCAAGTTAGACTTGAGCCAATTGCGTGGTTAGATCTTAAAACCACTTATCTTCCTTCTTGTGTGCATTAGTCTCCTTCTTTGATTGTAATCCTCGATTTGCTTGACTCTATATGTCCATTATTGGGTGTATGAATGTATGTATGTGATTGAGGCCATCATTTCACTTAGCCACTTACCCAAATAGCCTTACCTTGCAACAATCTTTGTTAGCTAATTTGAGCCTACACTTGTTTTCTTAATTTTAGCTCATTACAAGCCTAAAGCGGAAAATCATGAATGTCTTTATTTGAATTTTTGATTAGCTTAGGCTAGTGTGTGTGTGTCATTCAAGTGTGGAAAACTTAGGGACATTGGTTTAGGTAAGAGCATGTTTTTGTTTTTATTGAAAATATTGGGAATTGGGTACATACTCATGTGTCTATTGAATATGTAAACCGTATGCATTGGTACTTTTGTATATAAGTACATCAAAAAGAAAACAAAAGAAAGAGAAAGAGAAAAGAAAAGAAATGAATAATATATATATATATATATATATAAGAAAAGAAAAAGAACAAGAAAGAAATAAAAAGAGGACAAAATACCCCAAAGTAAGATTCAATAACAACCAATGCATATGTGTAGTGACCAAAGGAGAATGCATGAGTATGTAAAAAAGTGAGGAATGGGTAGTTAGGTTAGCACTTAATTGTATAGGTTGTATATAGGTTAGGTGGGATGCTTAGCTTAATCAAAGATTCAAATTCTAGTCCACTTAGCCATATATATAACCTTACCTTGACCCTAGCCCCATTACAACCTAGGAAAAGACCTCATGATACATGTATGAATGCATAGAATAATTGTTGATTGTTAGAGGAAGAACAAATTTTGGAAAGCATGATATAGAGGAGAATCGAGTGATCAACCCTATACACTGAGCGAATAGAGTGTAAACACTTCCGGTAATGGTTCGAGGCTCGATTCCGTGTTCCCGGCTCTCGCGAGCGTTCTTCATGCAAGTCCTGTGCACTTCACCTTGATGATTGAAATTGGTAGAGTTCATATATTGTTTATCGTTTTGCCCTACTTGCTTATAGATGTGCCATGGAAGGATAATTTGCTCTTGACCAAGTAAATAGAAGCATTCATTTTAGTTGTATTCATATAGGTAGATTGCATCTTATAAATCCCATTCTCTTGTGATTCTTTGGCTTTCTTTTAAGCATGAGGACATGCTTGGTCTAAGTGTGGGGAGGTTGATAAACCCCGTTTTTAAGGTTTATCTTGCATGGATTTTAAGGGTTTTATTAATGTTCTTTCACACTTATTCATAAAAAATGCATGGTTCTGTGTTTCCCTCCCGATTTTGCTTTGTGGATGAAAACATGCCCCTTTTACACTAAATATGCCATATTTAAATCCTCTTCTATTACCATTCGATGCCGTGATCTGGGTGTTAAGTGATTTCAGAGTTTTTAGGGCAAGGATGGCTTAGAAGAGAGGAAGGAAGCATGCATGAATGGAAGGGGCATGGAAAAAGAAGCTTTGGAGCTTGAGCAGCGACACGCACGCGTACCTTGTGCGTACGCATGGATGCGCGCCACTGGATCGGCACGAGGAAGCCAAAGCTAGAAGCCGGTGCATTCGTGTGGCTCTGCCAGAGCCTCATGGACGCGCACACGTGATTGGCGCCTGCGCATGGATCGTGAAGACTCTAGGGACGCGCACGTGTGATGTACGCGTACGCGTCGGTGCCCACACGTGATTTTTAAGTGAAAACGTGCCCAGCGAATTCACAGAAGCTGTGGGGCCCAATTAGAACTAATTACGGCGCCAAAATCCATAAGAAGACCAAGGGATGAGGGGATTCTCATGCAATCACACATTTTAGATATTTTTAGTTAGTTTTCGAAGGTTACATTTTGTAGAGAGAGAAACTCTAGCTTCTCTCTAGGGTTTTGCTTCTCAAAGTGGAATTCTCTTGTATCTATTGGTGAGATCTATTGTCAATTCACTCTACATTGCTTCCTATTATAGATGTAGATTCTCCTACTCTCAATTTCGTTCTTGTTGTTCAAGTTACTTGTGTATCTTAGCTTTTGGATGTTGTTACTTCTATTTGCATTAATACATTGAGGTAATTTCATGTTTTTAGTTGTCAATTATTGATTGTTGTTAATCTCTTGTAGTGGATATCTTTGATTGCAAGTTTATTCTCAATTTTATAATGTCTTTCTTCCTTGCTCTCCAAGTGTTTGAGAAAATGCCAACTTTAACTATGGAATAGACTTTTCCTACTTGGCTTGGGAGTTGAGATATTGGAGACACTTGAATTATCAATGTCTTTTGTTGATTATCAATTGGAGAATGCTAATTGATTTGTATGTCACTAAAGCTAGACTTCCCTAGGGTTTGACTAGGACTTGTGAACTCAAATTGATTACTTTCACTTGATTTTCCTTAATACTAAGGGTTAACTAAGTGAAGCAACAACCAATTGTGATCATAATTAATGGAGATGATGATGATAGGAAGTCCAATCTTCACTTCTAGCCAAGGCCTTTATATTGCTTGATTTTCATTCACACTATTGGCTTGTCCCTTTCTTGTATGAACCTCCAAACACCAATACACTTTCTAACCAACAATGTGCATCATTGAGCACTTCTAAGGAGAACGACTCGGAAATCATACTCTCGGTTATTGAATTTAGATTTGTTTGATGTGGAATTGCGTGTCAGTCTAGACTATACTCACGATTGGATTTATTGATAAATTCTATACTGGCATAAAATAACTCATCAGGGTACAACTACATATCTTTTATGAAGGGCTGTCATATGAAGCAAATAAAGTTGTAGACCACTCCTCAGGAGGTTCTCTTAATAAGAAGAAGATAATCGAAGAGGCCATAGATGTCATAGAAACTGTTGCGACAATGAGTATTTCTATGCCTCTGATAGAACTAAAAAAAGAGGAGTGATGGAGCTAAATTCTATAGATGCTTTGTTAGCTCAAAACAAAGTGATCACTGCACAACTGGAAGCTCTAACCAAGAAGATGGAAAAGAACCAAGTCTCAGCTATCCAAGCTCAAGCACCTCCACAAGAAGAAGATACCCCAGAAGTTAAATGTGAATGGGAGCAAGCTAACTATGTGAATAATTCCTCTAGACCACCATATGACCCAAATGACAAGACATACAACCCAGGTTGGAAGAACCACCCAAATTTTGGGTGGGGCAACCAACAAAACCACAGCCAAGATCACAAATCATACCAATCTAACCAATACAACAACCAGAACCCCAACCATCAATCAGGCAACAACAAACCCTACCACAACTCACAAAATACACCCTACCACAACTCACAAAATGCACCATACCATTCTACCCAACAACCACACAATAACCACCCTCAAGATACATTGTCCTCAACCATGCAACCATGTGATGTCAGCAGTAACTTTACGAAATTAGAGGCTGCCATAGTACAACTAATAGGGACCGTTTCCACTATTTTGGAGAAACAAATGCAAGATGGCAAAAAGGTAGATGCAAACTAAGAGGAGTTCAGATCCAACATAAGCAACCAAGGGTCATCAATTTCAAAACTGGAAGCATAACTAGGGAGCTTGTTGATGAACCCCAAGAGCTTATATCCCGTATACCTCTATCTTCTACCAACAACCAAAACACCTTCCAACCTCCAAGCTTTGATGAACCTTCTGTCTAACCACATAATGATCTTTCCATCCCACCACCACCCTCCATGAAAGAATATCCGTATCCATCAATCGAAGAGCAACATGATGCAAATTATGCGATTGACATGGACCAAGAGAGAAGGGATCGTCTTAGGGTCTTAATGGATCAGATTCACGCATCTATACTTCAAGAGAAGCAAGAGGAGGCCCAAGAGGTGGAGGTAGTAGACACCCTTGAAGATGAAAAAATAGTTGAAGGATTAGGAGAGGTTGAACAAGAGGGAAGTTCCATCATTGAAGACAACTCTACACCAAGTGACAATAAGAATCTTGTTGAAGCTTCTTCCATCGGACATGAAACCAATGTTGAGGAGGAATGTATACTCCAATACACATTTTGATTAATGAGAAAGAGTTGGAAGAAGTTAGCATACAAGAGGAAATTAAAGAAAGTTGTCAAAAGATGGAAGTCATTAAGAAGGAACCAAAGGAAGTGGGGCCTATAATGACAAGACCATTGGATATCTTCCTTGCTAAGTCACCATCCAAATTACAAGTTGAATGGGTAACCATCTTAGAGCTATGTGTGGGGTAGAAAGTAGAAAAGAGTTGGGTGTTGGTTGGCAACAAAAATCAAGGTGTATAGTGGAAGGAAGCTCAAATTTTAGGATTCATGGTTGGAGTGAAGCTCAATTCAAGGAATTTAGGATGATGAATAGGAGTTACAAGGAGAATTCAATAAGTTTGTCAACCAAGTGGAAGCATAAAGTTCAAGAAGAAAGAGGGTTGACAAACAAAGTATGGAACCCCGGAATATACATAGATAATCATCAACTTTGGGGTTTTGGTACTCGCTTGAGATCTCTTGGTAGCTTGACGCGCTTAGTTTGGGATCCCGGACGACATTGGGAATTCAAGCATTGGTGGGGATTCAAGGAAGAGTTCAAACATAAGGCACCCTAGCAAGGACCCCATCAATGGTCCAACTTAAGGACTTAAAATAAAAGTGCTAGGTGGGAGACACCCTACCATCGTAAACTCCTTCCATTCTCTTGTATATAATATCAATGAATGAATTGAGTTGCCATTGTAGGTAGTTTTTCTTATTTTCTATACTCTTATACATTTTGCTTTTATTGATAGGTTGTTTGTTAAATTCATGTTTTGATTAGGTTAGTTGTTGTTAGATTGTATTTTACCTATAGTGTAAGGTTTGTTTGTTTTGTATTTGAAAATTTTTCAAAAACCAAAAGATTTGTTGTTAAATTTGAATTTTGGGTGATTTAGAATGTTTATAGGTTAGGAGTGTGTTAAATTATGTTTTAGGCTTCTTTTAAAAAAAAATTTTTTGGTCAACCTACGCTTAGGCGTGGGCGACGCTTATGCATCGTTTGCCATATGGGGAATCCTGGTACAAAAAGCAGAGAGTTGTGCCTACTTTGTGCCAACTTTGTGCGAAAATCCACTAATGAGCGGATAATTTATACGCTTTTTGACATTGTTTTTATATAGTTTTTAGTATGATTTAGTTAGTTTTTACTATGTTTTTATTAGTTTTATGCAAAATTCACATTTCTGGACTTTACAATGAGTTTGTGTGTTTTTCTGTGATTTCAGTTATTTTTTGGCTGAAATTGAGGGACCTGAGCAAAATCTTATTCAGAGGCTGAAAAAGGACTGCAGATGTTGTTGGATTCTGACCTCCCTGCACTCGAAATGGATTTTCTGGAGCTACATGTGTCCAAATGGCGCGCTCTCAATTTCGTTGGAAAGTAGACATCCAGAGCTTTCCAGCAATATATAATAGTCCATACTTTGCTCGAGTTTAGACGACGCAAACTGGCGTTCAACGCCAGTTCTCTGCCCTATTTTGGCGTTAAACGCCAGAAACAGGTTACAAATTGGAGTTAAACGCCCAAAACAGGTTACAACCTGGTGTTTAACTCCAGAAACAGCCTAGGCACGTGTAAAGCTCAAGTCTCAGCCCCAGCACACACCAAGTGGGCCCCGGAAGTGGATTTATGCACTATCTATCATAGTTTACTCATTTTCTGTAAACCTAGGTTACTAGTTTAGTATTTAAACAACTTTTAGAGATTTATTTTGTTCCTCATGACGTTTTCATGCATTACATTGTATCTCTACGGCATGAGTCTCTAAACTCCATGATTGGGGGTGAGGAGCTCTGCTGTGTCTCGATGAATTAATGCAATTACTTCTGTTTTCTATTCAATCACGCTTCTTTCTATTCTAAGGTACTCGCTTGTACTTAACCGTGATGAATGTGATGATCCGTGACACTCATCATCATTCTTAACCTATGAACGCGTGCCTGACAACCACTTTCGTTCTACCTTAGATTGAGTGTGTATCTCTTAGCCTCTTGGTTCATGATCAGAGTCTTCGTGGTATAGGCTACGATTATTGGTGGCCATTCCTGAGATCCGAAGAGTCTAAACCTTGTTTGTGGTATTCCGAGTAGGATCTGGGAGGGGATGACTGTGACGAGCTTCAAAATCACGAGTGCTGGGCGTAGTGACAGACGCAAAAGGATCAATGGATCCTATTCCAACATGAGTGAGAACCAACAGATGATTAGCCATGCGGTGACAGCGCATTCGGACCATTTTCACTGAGAGGACGGATGGTAGCCATTGACAACGGTGATCCACCAACATACAGCTTGCCATGGAAGGAGACCTGCCTGCGTGAAGAAGGAAACAGTAGAAAAGCAGAGATTCAGAAGATAGAGCATCTCTAAAACCTCAATTTGTTCTCCATTACTGCATAACAAGTACTATTTAATTTATGCTTTTTACTCTTCATAAATATAATCACTCTTATCATTGATCTCCTGACTAAGAATTACAAAATAACCATAGCTTGCTTCAAGCCGACAATCTCCGTGGCATCGACCCTTACTCACGTAAGGTATTACTTGGACGACCCAGTGCACTTGCGGGTTAGTGGTACGAGTTGTGAAAAGTGTGATTTACAATTCGTGCACCAAGTTTTTGGCGCCGTTGCCGGGGATTGTTCGAGTTTGAACAACTGACGGTTCATCTTGTTGCTTAGATTAGGAAAATTTTGTCTTTTGGGTCAGAGTCTTTTATTTTCGTTTCAAAAATTTTCCAAAAATTTATTATTTTTCTTTATTAATCTCTAGAGTTTTTCTGTTTAAGTTTAGTTTCATATTTTAAGTTTGGTGTCAATTGTATGTTTTTATTCTCCCTTAAATTTTCGAATTTGTGTTCATTGTTCTTTCTTGATCTTCAAGTTGTTCTTGCTATTTTTCTTGTTTGATCTTTAGTTTTTTTTTCCTGTCTCGTGTCTTTTCTTGTTTTTCATGTTTGTTTTCAACTTATCAGTTTTCAAAAAAAAAAATTATATATTAAATACCTTTATTAAAACACTTTTTGGTGTTCTCTTGTTAATTTTTTTTATTTTCGAAAAATTATTTTTAGTTTTCTAAAAGTTTTAAGTTTGGTGTTCTTTTTATGTTCTTGTGAGTCTTCAAAGTATTCTTGAGGCTTCTCTGTATTTCAATCTAAAAATCTTTAAGTTTGGTGTTCCTTGGTGTCTTCCCTCCAAAACTTTCGAAAAACAAGGAGCATTAGATCTAAAAATTTTAAGTCTTGTGTCATTTTATTATTTTTTTCTTTCCTCATTAAATTCAAAAATATCTTTTCTCTTTAATTTAAATTGAATTTTCGAAAATTACTTTTAAAAAAATTCAGATTTTTATTTTAAAAATCAAATCTTTTCAAAATTCAAAATCTTTTTCAAAAATCATATCCAAAGTTTTTCAGATCTTCTCAATTAAGCAATTATTTTCACTTTCAAATTTATTTTTCTCTAAGTTTTCGAAATTTACATTTTAAATTCTAATTGTTTTACTTTATTTCATCTTATTATTTTTATTTATCTTAATAATTTGGTTTGTTCTACTTCAATAAAATAAAAACAAAAATATATTTTCTTTGCAATTCATATCAATTCCATTTTATCCATCATGGATCTAAGTGGAAATGAACAGTCCAAAAGGACTCTAGGGTCATATGCTAATCCCACTACTGCTGCATATGGGAGTAGTATCTGTATACCTCCCATCAAAGCAGGCAGTTTTGAGCTAAATCCTCAGCTCATTGTCATGGTGCAGCAAAACTGCCAGTATTCCGGTCTTTCGCAGGAAGAACCTACTGAGTTTCTGGCACAATTCTTGCAAATTACTGACACAATACGTGACAAGAAGGTAGATCAGGATGTATACAAGCTGTTACTATTTTCGTTTGCTGTAAAAGATCAAGCTAAAAGGTGGTTAAATAACCAACCCACAGCAAGCATAAGGACATGGAAACAGTTATCAGACAAATTTCTGAATCAATATTTCCCTCCAAAAAGGATGACACAGCTAAGGCTAGACATCCAAGGCTTTAAACAAGAGGATGATGAATCCCTTTATAATGCCTGGGAGAGGTACATAGGGATGCTAAGGAAATGTCCCTCTGAAATATTTTCAGAGTGGGTGCAATTAGACATCTTCTACTATGGGCTTACAGAAGGAGCTCAGATATCTCTAGACCACTCAGCTGGTGGATCTATACACATGAGAAAAACTATTGAAGAGGCTCAAGAGCTTATTGATATAGTTGCTAGAAACCAGCATCTGTACATAAGTAGTGGGTCCTCCATAAAAGAAGAAGCCAAAGCAGTGTCTACTAAACTTGGTCCTCCAGAACAAGTTGCTGAACTCAATCAACAATTGTGCTTTCTAACAAAATAGCTAGCAGAATTCAAGGAGATGCTACAAGACACTAAAAATGCTAATAAAAATATGGAGGCACAATTGAATTAGACAAAACAGCAGTTATCAAAGCAGATAACAGAAGAGTGCCAGGCAGTTCACTTAAGAAGTAGGAAAATATTCACTTCAGAGCAGCAGAAAGCCATGGAAAGAACAACTTACAGAGGATGAGCAAAATATATCCAAAATCCCTCTGAGGACAATAAGAGCCCAGAGAGGAACAATTCTAGCATTCAAATGCCAGAAACAGGCAAGGAGCTGGCGTCGAACGCCCAATGGAAGCTCAGTTCTGGCGTTCAAACGCCAGAAACAGGCAAGAAGTTGGCGTCCAACTCCAATCAAGCTTCTAACCCTGGCATCCAAACGCCAGTGAGGGAACAGACACACACAAGTGCTGATAGCAACCCCTCTAAAAAGGCTTCTCCAACCACCTCTGTAGAAAATAAACCTGCAGCAACTAAGGTTGAGGAATACAAAGCCAAGATACCTTATCCTCAAAAACTCCGCCAGGAGGAGCAAGATAAGCAATTTGCCCACTTTGCAGACTATCTCAGGACTCTTGAAATAAAGATTCTGTTTGCAGAGGCACTTGCGCAAATACCCTCTTATGCCAAGTTCATGAAAGAGATCTTGAGTCATAAGAAGGATTGGCGAGAAACTGAAAGAGTTCTCCTCACTGAAGAATGCAGTGCAGTCATTCTGAAAAGCTTCCTAGAAAAGCTTAAAGATCCCGGAAGCTTTATGATACCATGCATATTAGAGGATAATTGCACCAAGACAGCTTTATGTGATCTTGGGGCAAGCATCAACCTAATACCTGCATCCACTATCAGAAAGCTTGGTCTAACTGAAGAAGTTAAACCAACCCGGATATGTCTCCAACTTGCTGATGGCTCCATTAAATACCCATCAGGCGTGATTGAAGACATGATTGTCAGGGTTGGGCTATTCGCCTTCCCCACTGACTTTGTAGTGCTAGAAATGGAGGAGCACAAGAGTGCTACTCTCATTCTAGGAAGACCTTTCCTAGCAACTGGACAAACTCTCATTGATGTCCAAAAGGGGGAAGTAACCCTGAGAGTCAATGAGGATGAGTTTAAGTTGAATGCTATCAAAGCCATGCAGCATCCAGACACACCAAAAGACTGCATGGAAGTTGATCTTATTAACTCTTTGATAGAGGAGATCAACATGGCTGAGAGTCTCGAATTAGAGCTAGAGGACATCTTTAAAGATGTTCAGCCTGATCTGGAGGATTCAGAGGAATTGAAAGAACCTCTGAAACTTCCTCAGGAAGAGAAAAAACTTCCTAAACCCGAGCTCAAACCATTACCACCATCCCTGAAATATGCATTTCTGGGAGAAGGTGACACTTTTCCGGTGATCATAAGCTCTGCTTTAAATCCCCTGGAAGAGGAAGCGCTACTTCAAGTGCTAAGGACACACAAGACAGCTCTTGGGTGGTCCATGAGTGATCTTAAGGGCATCAGCTCAGCAAGATGCATGCACAAGATCCTATTGGAGGACGATGCTAAGCCAGTGGTTCAACCACAGAGGTGGCTAAATCCAGCCATGAAAGAAGTGGTGTAGAAAGAGGTCACCAAATTACTAGAGGCTGGGATTATTTATCCTATTTCTGATAGCCCCTGGGTGAGTCCTGTCCAAGTTATCCCCAAAAAGGGTGGCATGACAGTGGTTCATAATGAAAAAAATGAACTAGTTCCTACAAGAATAGTTACAGGGTGGCGCATGTGTATTGACTACAGAAGGCTCAATACAGCCACCAGAAAGGATCATTTTCCTTTACCATTCGTAGACCAAATGCTAGAAAGACTAGCAGGTCATGATTATTACTGCTTTTTGGATGGCTATTCAGGTTACAACCAAATTGCAGTAGATCCCCAGGATCAAGAGAAAACAACATTCACATGTCCATCTGGAGTATTTGCCTACAAAAGGATGCCATTTGGGCTGTGTAATGCACCTGCAACCTTTCAGAGATGCATACTCTCTATTTTCTCTGTTATGGTGGAAAAATTTCTGGAAGTCTTCATGGATGACTTTTCAGTATATGGAGACTCATTCAGCTCCTGTCTTGATCACCTGACACTGGTTCTGAAAAGATGCCAAGAGACTAACCTGGTTTTAAACTGGGAAAAATGTCACTTTATGGTGACTGAAGGGATTGTCCTTGGGCACAAGATTTCGAACAAGGGAATAGAGGTGGATCAAGCTAAGGTGGAGGTAATTGAAAGATTACCACCACCTGCCAATGTTAAGGCAATCAGAAGCTTTCTGGAGCATGCAGGATTCTATAGGAGGTTTATAAAGGATTTTTCAAAAATTGCAAAACTCCTGAGCAACCTGCTAGCTGTTGACACGCCATTTGTGTTTGACACAGAGTGTTAGCAGGCGTTTGAAACTCTGAAAGCTAAGCTGGTCACAGCACCAGTTATTTCTGCACCAGACAGGACATTACCATTCGAACTAATGTGTGATGCCAGTGATCATGCTATTGGTGCAATATTGGGGCAGAGGCAAGACAAGCTTCTGCATGTCATTTATTATGCTAGCCGTGTTTTAAATGATGCTTAGAAAAATTACACAACCACAGAAAAAGAATTGCTTGCAGCGGTTTACGCCATTGACATGTTTAGATCATACTTAGTAGGATCAAAAGTGATTGTGTACACTGACCATGCTGCTCTTAAATATCTACTTACAAAGCAGGATTCAAAACCCAGGCTCATAAGATGGGTGTTACTTCGGCAAGAGTTTGATATAGAAATAAGAGACAGAAAAGGGACAGAAAACCAAGTGGCTGATCATCTGTCCCGGATAGAACCAGTAGAAGGGGCGTCCTTTCCCTCTATTGAGATCTCTGAAACCTTTCCGGATGAGCATTTGTTCACCATTCAAGAAACACCATGGTTTGCAGACATTGCAAACTATAAAGTTGTAAGGTTCATACCCAAGGAGTACAGCAGGCAAGAAAAGAAAAAATTAATTACTGATGCAAAGTACTACTTGCGGGATGAACCCTATCTCTTTAAGAGATGTGCAGACGGAATAATCCGAAGGTGTGTGCCTAGAGAAGAAGCACAGAAAATCTTATGGCATTGCCATGGGTCGCAATATGGAGGCCACTTCGGAGGTGAGCGAACAGCCACTAGGGTCCTCCAATGTGGCTTCTACTGGCCTACCCTCTATAGAGATTCCCGAGAGTTTGTACGTAACTGTGACAGTTGCCAGAGAGCTGGTAATGTGCCTCATGGTTACGCCATGCCTCAACAAGGAATCTTGGAGATTGAGTTGTTTGATGTATGGGGTATTGACTTCATGGGGCCTTTCCCACCATCATACTCAAACATTTATATTCTAGTGGCAGTCGACTATGTATCCAAATGGGTAGAGGCTATTGCCACACCCACTAATGATACTAAGACAGTGCTGAAATTCCTCCAAAAACATATCTTCGGCAGGTTTGGTGTCCCTAAAGCACTAATTAGTGATGGGGGCACTCACTTCTGCAACAAACAGCTTTACTCTGCTATGGTCCGGTATGGAATTAGTCACAAGGTGGCAACTCCATATCATGCACAGACAAACAGGCAAGCTGAAGTCTCTAATAGAGAACTAAAAAGAATCTTGGAATGGACTGTAAGCACCCATAGACAGGATTGGGCGAGAAGCTTGGATGATGCTCTGTGGGCTTACAGAACAGCATTCAAGACTCCTATATGGACCTCTCTATACCAGCTTGTGTATGGTAAGGCCTGCCATCTGCCCGTGGAACTAGAGCACAAAGCTTACTGGGCAACCAGATTCCTAAACTTTGATGCCAAATTAGCTGGAGAAAAAAGATTGCTCTAGCTGAATGAGCTAGAGGAATTCAGACTCACCGCTTTCGAAAATGCCAAGCTTTACAAAGAGAAAGCAAAAAGGTGGCATGACAGAAAGCTGTCATCTAGAGTCTTTGAACCAGGATAGAAGGTTCTGCTGTTTAACTCTAGGCTTAGTCTATTCCCCGGGAAACTGAAATCCCGGTGGAGGGGACCATATGTGATCACAAGTGTGTCACCATATGGCTATGTGGAGTTTCAAGACATTGATTCTAATAAGAAGTTTATTATTAATGGACAAAGAACCAAGCATTATCTTGAAGCCAATGTTGAGCAAGAGTGCTCAAGGCTGAGGCTAGATTAAAAGCTCAGCAAGGTCCAGCTAAAGACAATAAAGAAGCGCTTGCTGGGAGGCAACCCAGCCATTAGTAAATCTTTTTATTTATTTATTTATCTATTTTTAATTATAAAAGTTTAATATAAATAATCTTCAAGGTAAAGAATCAATTGTATAAGTTCGCAGGGTTACAGAAGGATTCAGAATACAAAACAGGGAGAAAGAGCTCACTAGCAAGAAAACGCCAGTAAGAGGTATATTTGGGCGTTAAACGCCCAAAAGAAGCATCTATTGGCCGTTTAACACCAGTAATGATACTTTTTTGGGCGTTAAACGGCAGAATGGGCACCATTCTGGGCATTTAACGCCATACCTGCAGCATCCTGGGCATTCAGAAAAAACACCCAGTGACGAAAGATTTCTGGCATTTAACGCCAGCCAGAAGCAACAGCTGGGCGTTAAACGCCCAGAACAGGCTACAGATGGGCGTTAAACGCCCAAAACAAGCAGTAGTTGGGCGTTTAACGCCAGGATTGTGGAGGGGAGGAAGTTTTTGTTCCCAACTTGATTTTTTTTCAAAATTTCATATCTCCATCCATTTTTCTTGCATAAACATGTTCCCATACTTTCAATTTTCAAACTTTTTCCAAAAATTTTTAAAATATCTTAATCCTAAAATTAAATCTTTCTCAATTCTTCTTCAACCTCTTTTCAAATCTTTTTAAAAACAAATCTATCTTTTTCAAAAAATTTTTTCAAACTCATCAATATCTTTTTCAAATCTTCACAATTTTTTTAGAACAAATCTATCTTTTTCTAATATCTTTCATATCTTTTCAATTTTAAATTACATCTTTTTCTATCTTACTTATCTTTTCCAAATCACATTTTCTATCATATCTTTTTAAAATATTTTCAAAAACCCACCCCCTCCCCTTTAAATCCTCGTTCGGCCTCCCCCCTTTCATCCACACATTCGAACTTGGCTCTCCCTCTATCCCTCTCCTTTCTTTTCTTTTGCTTGAGGACAAGCAAACGTCTAAGTTTGGTGTGTTTATCCGTGATCACTAAGCCAATACCCACCAAGATCATGGCTCCTAAGGGAAAACAAACCAACTCAAGAGGCAAGAAAGAGAATATTCCAAAACCACTTTGGAATCAAGGGAAGTTCTTAACCAAAGAACATTCAGACCATTACTACAAAATAATGGGTCTAAGGTCAGTGATCCTGGAAGTTAAATTCAATCTGAAAGAAGACAAATATCCGGAGATCCAAGAGCAAATTCGAAACAGGAGCTGGGAAGTCCTAGATAATCCTGAAACAAAGGTGGAAAGAAACATGGTTCAGGAATTTTACTCTAATCTGTGGCAGACAGACAGGCAGAGAATAGCTGGAACCGCATTCTATGACTATCAAACTCTGGTCAAAGGGAAGATTGTTCACACCGATCCTGACAAAATAAGGGAGATCTTCAAGCTACCTCAGCTGCAAGATGACCCAGACTCCTTTAATAGGAGAATGATGAGACCAAATCAGAGCTTGGACAAAATCCTAGAGGACATATGCCTCCCTAGAGCCAAATGGACAACCAACACAAAGGGTGTCCCAAACCAACTCAAAAGAGGAGATCTCAAACCAGTCGCCAGAGGCTGGCTGGACTTCATTGGGCGCTCTATACTGCCCACTAGCAACCGCTCTGAAGTCACCATCAAAAGAGCAGTGATGATTCATTGCATTATGCTGGAAAAAGAAGTGGAAGTTCATCAGCTGATTTCTTGTGATCTTTACAAAATTGCAAACAAGAACTCCAAAGATGCTAAATTGGCTTATCCAAGCTTGATCTCTCTGTTATGTAAAGATGCTGGAGTAAAAATGGGAGTAGATGAGTATATTTCAGTTGAGCAACCAATCACCAAAAAGTCAATGGAAGGACAAGTGTAGGACGACCCCATCAAGAGGAGAGCACAAGAGTTCCTCCCGGAAATTCCTCAATTTGAATACTGGGGGCGCCTAGAAGCATCTATCACCAAGTTGCAAGAAGCTATGGATCAACTGAAGGAAGAACAGCAAAATCAAAACAGCATGCTCTGCAAAACTGCTTAGGGAACAAGAAGAGCAAGGGCGTGAACTGAAAGAACTGAAGCGCCAGAAGCTATCTCTTGAAGGGCCAAGCACCCCACAGACTAAAGAGGCATCTACCTCCCAAAGCAAAGGTTGTTGAGTCCTAACTCTGTGATAACCTTTTATCTATTTTAGGAGTATATGAGTATTAAAATTAGAGTCATGTGTCTTTATGTCTTTAGTTTCTTTTCTTTTATTGCTAAGTGTCTGCTTTTATGCCTAATTTATATTATTTCCGTTAAATAATAAATAAAGATTAGAGTCTATGCCTTAAAGTTATGAACATCCTATGAATCCATCACCTTTCTTAAATGAAAAATGTTTTAATTACAAAAGGACAAGAAGTACATGGTTTTGAATTCATCCTTGAAATTAGTTTAATTATTTTGATGTTGTGATAATACTTTTTGTTTTCTGAATGAATGCTTGAACAGTGCATATGTCTTTTGAATTTGTTGTTTATGAATGTTAAATATGTTGGCTCTTGAAAGAATGATGAAAAGGAGAAATGTTATTTGATAATCTGAAAAATCATAAAATTGATTCTTGAAGCAAGAAAAAGCAGTGAATACAAAAGCTTGCAAAAAAAAAAAGAGAAGCAAAAATGGCGAAAAGAAAAAAGAGAAAGAAAAAGAAAAAACAAGCAGAAAAAGCCAAAAGCTCTTTAAACCAAAAGGCAAGACAAAAAAAAGCCAATAGCCCTTAAAACCAAAAGGCAAGGGTAAAAAGGATCCAAGGCTATGAGCAATAATGGATAGGAGGGCCTAAGGAAATAAAATCCCGGCCTAAGCGGCTAAACCAAGCTGTCCCTAACCATGTGCTTGTGGCGTGAAGGTGTCAAGTGAAAACTTGAGACTGAGCGGTTAAAGTCGAGGTCCAAAGCAAAAAGAAGAGTGTGCTTAAGAACCCTGGACACCTCTAATTGGGGACTCTAGCAAAGCTGAGTCACAATCTAAAAAGGTTCACCTAATTATGTGTCTGTGGCATTTATGTATCCCGTGGTAATACTGGAAAACAAAGTGCTTAGGGCCACGGGCAAGACTCATAAAGTAGCTGTGTTCAAGAATCAACATACTGAACTAGGAGAATCAATAACACTATCTGAATTCTGAGTTCCTATAGATGCCAATCATTCTGAACTTCAAGGGATAAAGTGAGATGCCAAAACTGTTCAGAGGCAAAAAGCTACTAGTCCGCTCATTTAATTGGAGCTAAGTTTCATTGATATTTTGGAGTTTATAGTATATTCTCTTCTTTTTATCCTATTTGATTTTCAGTTGCTTGGGGACAAGCGACAATTTAAGTTTGGTGTTGTGATGAGCGGATAATTTATACGCTTTTTGGCATTGTTTTTACATAGTTTTTAGTATGATTTAGTTAGTTTTTACTATGTTTTTATTAGTTTTTATGCAAAATTCACATTTCTGGACTTTACTATAAGTTTGTGTGTTTTTCTGTGATTTCAGGTATTTTCTGGCTGAAATTGAGGGACCTGAGCAAATTCTGATTCAGAGGCTAAAAAAGGACTGCAGATGCTATTGGATTCTGACCTCCCTGCACTCGAAATGGATTTTCTGGAGCTACAGGAGTCCAAATGGCGCGCTCTCAAGTTTCAGCCCCAGAAACAGCCTGGCGTTTAACTCCAGAAACAGCCTAGGCATGTGTAAAGCTCAAGTCTCAGCCCCAGCACACACCAAGTGGGCCCCGGAAGTGGATTTATGCACTATCTATCATAATTTACTCATTTTCTGTAAACCTAGGTTACTAGTTTAGTATTTAAACAACTTTTAGAGATTTATTTTGTACCTCATGACATTTTCATACATTACATTATATCTCTACGGCATGAGTCTCTAAACTCCTTGATTGGGGGTGAGGAGCTCTGCTGTGTCTCGATGAATTAATGCAATTACTTCTGTTTTCTATTCAATCACGCTTGTTTCTATTCTAAGATACTCGCTTGTACTTAACCGTGATGAATGTGATGATCTGTGACACTCATCATCATTCTCAACCTATGAACGCGTACCTGACAACCACTTCCGTTCTACCTTAGATTGAGTGTGTATCTCTTAGCCTATTGGTTCATGATCAGAGTCTTCGTGGTATAGGCTAGGATTATTGGTGGCCATTCCTGAGATCCAAAAAGTCTAAACCTTGTCTGTGGTATTCCGAGTAAGATCTGGGAGGGGATGACTGTGACGAGCTTCAAACTCACGAGTGCTGGGCGTAGTGACAGACGCAAAGGATCAATGGATCCTATTCCAACATGAGTGAGAATCGACAGATGATTAGACATGCGGTGACAGCGCATTTGGACCGTTTTCACTGAGAGGACGGATGGTAGCCATTGACAACGGTGATCCACCAACATACAACTTGCCATGGAAGGAGACCTGCGTACGTGAAGAAGGAGACAGTAGGAAAGCAGAGATTCAGAAGACAGAGCATCTCCAAAACCTCAATCTGTTCTCCATTACTCTTCATAAATATAATCACTCTTATCATTGATCTCCTGACTAAGAATTACAAAATAACCATAGCTTGCTTCAAGCCGACAATCTCCGTGGGATCGACCCTTACTCAAGTAAGGTATTACTTGGACGACCCAGTGCACTTGCTGGTTAGTGGTACGAGTTGTGAAAAGTGTGATTTACAATTCGTGCACCATCCACGCGTACGCGTGGGCGACGCTTATGCGTCACTTGCACTTCCTGCATTCCACGCGTTCGCGTGGGCGACGCGTCGCTTATCCCTGCTGCCTTCCACGCTTACGCGTGGGGGCTTCGCGCCCTGTTTCTTCTCCTTTCTCCTTTATTCTTGTTTCTTCTTTCCTTCTTCTTTCTTTCTACCTTTCTTCTACTCTCTTCTTCCTTTCTTACTTTCTGTTTTTTCCCTCTCTTTAAGAAAAAAATTAAAAAATAAAAATAAAAGTAAAAATAAAAAATAAAAGTAAAAATAAAAGTAAAAATACAATTAATAAAAAAAATTTCTTTTCTCATCTTTCCTTTTCTTTTATTGCATTAGCATACTTTTATTCATTGCATGTTAATTTTGTTTTTATAGCTTGTTCTTATTTTCCTTTTTAAGTTATTATTTTAATAATGATGTTGAATTCTCTTACTCAATTGCTGAGAATTTCTTGCATTGTCTTGGTGCTTCGTGACTTGTTTAGCATTAATGGTCATATTTGTTCCGCACACAAGATTAGTGCTTTAGTCCATCCTAATTCATTATTCTTTGTTTTTGTACCTCATTCAGTTAGGATGGGACCAAATGCTTTCATGCTTATCACTAATCTAGTTTGTGTCAATTCATGCTTGAACTTGATGCAACATGCTCTTCATGTCATTTATTTATGCTTTGACTTTACTCTTGCATCAAGTATTAGTTAATATGCCTTAGCTTATATTGTTTTCTCACTTATATGTTGTAGCTACCATATACTTGAGAACCTTACTCTTATTTGGCATTAGCCCCCGCCTATATTCTATTGCTTTGATATCTTTGTTGTATGCTTAATTTTCTTTATTTTTCTTTCCTTTTAGGTTGGCCACCAAGAAGGAAGAAAAGGAAAAGCTTCTAAATGGGGCAACAAACAAGTCCACCCGCACAATCCTTTGAGAAAGCTCATCAGTTGTAGCAACCCATCCACCTCGCTCTTCTTTACATGCACCGAGGACGGTGCAATCTTCAAGTGTGGGGAGGTTTGGTCGATGACCGATCTCCGTGGGTAACAATTTCCTTTTCAACACCAATTCTTAATTTTCTTTGTTAGTTAGTGTTGCATTGCATGATAGATTGCATGATAGCTAGAGTTTGTATATATTTTACCACTTCTTTTTATATTAGGACTACTTGGTTAGGGTGATGATTTCTTTTCCAAGAAAACTATTTTTAGGACACCCTACCGATTTGAAAATTTTTTATTGAACTTGCTTGAATAATTTATTTAACATAGTTTTTGAGCTAAGAACACAAGCATGTGAGTTTTGAGCCTAATTGTGTGGTTACATCATATAACCACTTATTTCCATTCTTGTGTGTATTGTTCTCTTTCTATGATTGTGATCTTTGATTTGTTCGATTCTTTATGTCCATTGTTCCATGTAGACATGCATTTATATGATTGAGGCCATCATTCCATTTAGCTCACTTACCCAAATGGCCTACCCTTCATCAACCATTGTTAGTCAACTATGAGCCTATGATAAACCCCTTTGTTCTTAATATTAGCACATTACAGGCCTTTAAGCGAAAAACAATAAATGTCCTTATTTGGATCTTTGATTAGCTTAGGCTAGTGAGTGTGTGTCATTCAAGTGTGGGGAAACTTGGGGTATTGGTTGAGGTAAAAGGGTAGTTTTGTATCTCTATTGAAAACATTGGGAAATGGGTACTGATAAACCATTATTTTATAGTTTATATTGTGTTTAATTGTGTGGTTTTATCAAATCTTTACCCACTTATTCATTAAATTAGCATGTATTTACAATTCCTTCCCAAAATTACTCCATGGTTGAAAACTTGCTTCCTAGAGACTTTTAATTATGTATTTTAATTCTTCTTTATTCCATTCAATGCCGTGATTTGTGTGTTAAGTGTTTCAGGCTTTATAGGGCATGAATGACTTGGAGATTGGAAAGGAGGCTTGCAAAAATGGAAGGAACACAAGAAATTGAGGAGATGACCAGCGAGAAGCGACGCAGACGCCTGGCTCACGCGACCGCACGAATTAGAGGAAATTGCAGTGACGCGCTCGTGTGCCTGACGCGAATGCATGGATTGGAAACTGCACAAGTGACGCGAATGCGTGGACGACGCGCACGCATGGCAAGGCAAAACGCTGGATGACGTGAACGCATGGATGACGCAATCGCATGACGTGCGCGATCTGCAGAATCTGCAGAATTTGCTGGGGGCGATTTTGGGCCCTGTTTTGACCCAGTTTTCGGCCCAGAAAAGCATATTAGAGCCAGGGAACATGCAGAGACCAAGAACAACATTCATTCCGCATAATTTTAGTTTTTAGATCTGAATTTACTCATCCTCTAGGTTTTCTCTCTATACATTCATAGTTCTTAGGATTTTTGATTTTATTGCTTTTTGGATTGGGATATTGAGAAGAGTTATTACCTCCGTCAAGACTTCATCATTCTAGTTTATTTCCTTACTTGTTACTTACTCTTTCATATCCTTAATTTATTCAGAGTTACTATTGGATTATTTTTAGAATTTATTAATACAAAAATTATTTTTATTTTTTTATTGATCCTTTTGATTATTATTTATCATGTCTTTCTTTATTTCCCTTTTTTATTTCGTGAATTTTACATTCATAATGAGCGAGTAGTTCCATGACTTGATAGGGAGTTGGTTGAAAGGAGAACCTTGAGTTGCAATGCTCAAGAGTAAAATTATAATTGGCTTTAGCGTTGGGTCGCCCTCTAATCACTGACACTAGTCCTTCCCAAGGGAGAGGATTAGAACTTGTGAATAGAAACTGACTTTCAACTTGCTTGACTTTCCTTTATCTGGTAAAGGATAACTGAGCAGACAACCTTCAATTATCAATTGATCTTGGGAGAACTGCAACAAGGATAGGATTTCCGACTAATCTACTCCCGGTCAAGGTTTTTATTTAAATTACATAAATTCTCTGATTTAATTTCCTGTCAATCAACTTCAAACCCTTTTGGAAAACACCTGATTAATAAAATAGCACATCTTTCTACAACTCGTTGGGAGACGACCTGGGATTCATACTCCCAGTATTTTAATTCTAATTTTGTAACAACCCTTCTAAATTGATAAGTGGATTTTTGGTTGGTTAAGAACTATACTTGCAATGTATCTCTTATAATAATTTCTTAACTAGCCAATTTCCGCCACGTCAATTTTTGGCGCCGTTGCCGGGGAGTTGCAATGGAGTGCTAAGTTATTGATTGGAATTTATTTATTTGCATTTTATATTATTTTTGTTACTATGAGCTGCATGTTTCTTTCATTAAATGACGCGTTCACTTCCTGATCCAAGCTTGCCAGTATTTGATCCTTAGATTGAAAGAACTATTTCACGTATAAGGCAAGCTCGGCGTCGGCTAGTCCTCTCCGGGGGCAAATCTGAAACATCACATAAGGAAGAAACAAGCTCCCTTTCTACTGATTCGGTTGATTTACGTGCAGGTGACATGGCAGCACCTAGGAGAGTTACGATCCAGGAGGCTGGAGCCCCTGATTTTACAATGCAACCATTTCAAGCGCATCACCCAGCAGTGGCTACTCAACTTGATGCCTAAGTTTCATGGCTTACCTACTCAAGAGCCTATCAAGCACCTTAGGGATTTCCAAGCAGCCTGTTCTACTGTCAGGCGTGATGGTGCAGATGAAACTTCTATTCTGTTAAAAGCCTTCCCGTTCTCTCTTGAGGGAAAGGGGAGAGAGTGGTACTACACTCAACCCCCAGCAACTGTTTCTGACTGGGATACGCTTAGAAGAGAATTTTTGGAAAAATTCTTTCCAGCTGAAGTTACTGATAAACTGAGGAAAGACATTTCCATGATTGTTCAGGACAAGTCCGAGACTCTCTACGAATACTGGGAGCGCTTCAACAATCTTCTGGAAGCATTCTCCCACCATATGATTGACAAGATAGTGTTGCTCGGCTACGTCACACAGGGCATGAGGCCTCAAGATAAGACCACATTGGAAAGTGCTAGCAATGGGTCTATGAAAATGTACAAGACCACTGATGAGGCATGGCAATTAATCAGTGACTTAGCTGAATCTACTCGGAATCACAGGCAGAAACAAAGCCGGTCAAAAGCTATTGCAGAGGTATCTTCTAGTAAGGACACTACTGCTCTGACTCAGAGTATATGTGAAATGACCAACTTACTGAAGCAGATGCAGTTGAATCAACAACAAGTGCAGCAAAGCCAACAGTTAGTCCCACAGAGAGTGTGTGGGATCTGTGCTGATTATAGCCACTATACTGATGAATGTCCGCAGCTCTAGCACGAAGACAACACTGTGGCAGCCACTCATAACTTCTATGACCGCCCCAACCAAGGATACAATCAAGGTGGCAGCTACAACCATGGATGGCAGGACAATTCCAACTAAGGTTGGAGAGATAATTCTAACCAGAGTTAGAGGGACAACAATAACAGAGGAGGCAAAAACAATCAAGGAAATCAGAGGTGGAATAGTAACAACAACGGGTAGCAGAACCAGAACCAGCCTTACAGAGCACCTCACCTGAGGCAATCCCAAGGAGCACAGCATAACCAACAACAAGTTCCGCAGATCACTCAATCTAATTCCTCTCTGAGTGACGAGGCGCTTCAATCTATTGCGCAAGGACAAAGGAACATGGAAAGTTCACTTAACGGTCTAACATCCGCTATACAAGCTCTCATCTCTCAGCTGAGATCATCCAATACCTCAAACACTCAATATGCAAGCTCCAGTGGAATTCCTTCTCAACCCTTACCAAATCCAAAGGGTGGCATTAATGCCATCACCCCAAGGTCCAGAACAACACTGCAAGAGAGGAATCAGGAGGAGCCAATCCCATTAGAACACGCCTCAGCTGAAGAGGTGGTAGAAGTAGAGGATGCTGAAGAGGAAGAGGACATACAAGACATGGTTGAAGAAGAAGAAGCTCAACCACAGAAAGAAGCACCAAAAGATGCAGACGCTTGATGTGCGGAAAACGATCCGACACAAAACTCACCGGCAAGTGCACCGGGTCGCATCAAGTAATAATAACTCACGGGAGTGAGGTCAATCCCACAGGGATTGAAGGATTGAGCAATTTTAGTTTAGTGGTTGATTTAGTCAAGCGAATCAAGATTTTGTTGAGAGATTTGTGATTTGCAGAATTTAAATTGCATAAAAAGTAAAGGGAATGGGTAAATTGCATGAAATTAAAGAGAACTGAAATTTAAAGTGCTGAATCTTAAAGAACAAGAAATTAAATGGCAGAAACTTAGAATGCAAGAAATGTAAATTGCAGAATCTTAAAGTGCAAGAAATGTAAATGGCTTGAATTGTAAAGGGAATTGGGAATTGGATTTGTAGAAATTAAACAAGGCAAAGTAAATTCAACATACATAAGAGTGGAAGATGAATTGGATTGAATCGGATCTTGAAACAGAAATGTAAATGAGCTTGAAAGCAGTAAACAGAGAATGTAAAATGATAATTCAGATCTCAGGACCCAAGAGACTAGATAACCAAGTCTAGATCTCAATGCCTTCCTAGATCCAACAAGAACAATTGCAAAGGAAATATAAATTGCAGAGAAAGTAGAAGACAGAAGCAATTAACCAAAATGGAAATTCAATTGTGCAGTAAAGAAACAGAGAGATCTCAGGATGAGAGTGAAACAGATTTCCTTCAATTCTCCAACCCAAGATCTAAGACAATTGTAATTTAAATTGAAAGCAAGAAAACTAAGAGGAAGGGAATTCAATTCTCCTTCCCCGAGACTTAGAAATTAAAATTCACTCAACACCAAAAGCTCTCTGAAAACTCTCTATGTAAACTAAAAGGAAAAGCTCTCCGAAGAACTTAAATCCTAAGCTATTTATACACTTTCTTCAAATGGTCTTCAAGCCTTGAATTGGGCCTTTGCTCTTGATGGAATTGGGTTGAAAAAGGCCTTGGTTGATTGCTCTTGGAGTTGGACAGAGAACCGAAGTGAACCGGGTTTGGAATCATGAAAGCTTGAGTAAAAGTTTGAGTAAAAGTTTGAGGCAAACTTTTACTCAAACTTTTCACATCAGCCACCCCATTCTTGCTGCTACCAACGTTTGAGCCAAAGTTTGGGGTCAAACTTTTGCTCAAACGTTGGCTCCCCCTTGCACACTCATGGCACCAACGTTTGCCAAAAGGTTTGAGGCAAACGTTGGCGCAAGCTTTTGCTCTCCAGGGTGTGTTGTTCATGGCGCCAACGTTTGCCAAAAAGTTTGAGGCAAACGTTGGCGCAAACTTTTGCTCTCCAGGGTGTTGATTTGTGATGCCAAAAGTTTGCCAAAAAGTTTGAGGCAAACTTTTGCTCAAGCTTTTTGCCCAAAAGTTTGCCAAAAAGTTTGAGGCAAACTTTTGGTCAAGCTTTTTGCTCCCTGGTTCGTTTCCACTTATTCCAAAAGTTTGAGCTAAAGTTTGAGGCAAACTTTTGTTCAAACTTTTTGTCCTCTCTTCCTCCTAGCCATTCCTTCTTGCTTCAACCTTTCTCCAAGCTTTCTTCACCTATCATTAATCAACCAAAAACATCAAAGCTATGCTCAAAATCATGAGATATTCATTCTTTTATAATATGTGACAATTATAGTCTAAAACCTCATGAAATTGCATTAATTCATACATGGTTGATTAAATCAAAGGAGACATGAAAATTTACCCAATTGGCTTGCTTATGGCTCAAGAAAGTGCATAATTCAATTGAAAACAAAAGAAAAAGGCTAGTGAAACTAGGCTAAGATGACTTGTCATCACAACACCAAACTTAAAGCTTGCTTGTCCCCAAGCAAGAAAATTTATTGAGAAGAAAGAATGAAATGGAAGAGGATGTTCATGCTAGCAGAGTATTATTGGTAGTTCATGGGGTTTTATGTGGATATGTAAACACTCACTTCTTATTGACTCTTAAGCCTAGAAAGTCTCCTTCAAGCTTCAAGTAACATACTGCTATGACCTCTCATTATTCCTTTATCCTTGGCTATTATTTTGTTCATAAGCTTTATTTGAGTGTCATGTGTAGCAAGTTCATTTCCTTTTCTTTATACTTGACACATTATTCACTATAGACACTTGGCTCACATTCCTTATTAAAACATTGATGCCCAGCACCTCTTTGGGCTACTAAATGCCTTGTAATTAGGTTGCTCTTGATAGTGGACTTTCAGCTGATGATCCCGGGTTAGTTAACCCAAGTCACCAAGTGTTGATGCACTCCAAAGAGCTTAATAATCCAAGCAGATCCTAATGCAGAGACACCACAGGCATATATTCTAAGGTTCAAGCTATTGGTGTCCAGCTTTGTTTCTTTTTGTTTTTCCTTTGTTCTGCCACTCTTTGGCTATTTCTTTTTCTCCCCTTTTTTCTTTATTTTTGTTTTTCTTTCTAACCAAGGACTTTTATTTGATTGAGATTCATAGACAGTAAGCCACTTTCTACTTAGAGGGAGACATCCTAGTTCTCTTATTCACTAAAGTGAGCTATTATACAATCACACACACACACACACCACCACTTACTTTTTTTGTACTTCTATCTAACAGAGAACTATCTCACTTCACATTCAAACATTTCTTTTATTTGAATTGAAGATGCAGGGGACAAAGCATGCTTTTTGTTCAGTGAAAGTAAACACACAAGCACACACATCGACTAGCTTACTTATTTTAAGAGAAATAAACATGATGCAAAGACTATTAATTATAATAACTACTTAAAGATGCAAGGACAACTTAAAACAGACACAATGCATGCTTTTTCTTTGTAGTGATGAACAAGGAGCAAGTCCACCTTTCATTTGTCATGCTTTTTCTTTCTTCTTTCATACACCTGGTTGCTGGTGTTCCCTGTGTCCATGTCTGTTGTCTGTTGACCCCGCCAGAACCCAGCTTTATTCATCGCCTCCTCTACTCTATCTTCAAGTCTCATAGCATTGCTTACTTCTATCTCACTTCTCTTTTTGAAGAATTCATCGAAAGTTGGAAATGCATGATCCATGTTGTGCAGATGTTCTCCAATATAGTTCAGTTTGATTTGTCCATTTATGTTGTAACCGGCTTGGACTTCATATCTTGCATCTTGGATAGTTGTAAACTCTTTGAGAGTTCTCATGGTTTCGGCTTGCATTTGTGCTAACTTTCCAAATGATTCATGAGATTGAAAAGCATGCTCTTCTTGCATCACAAGGAATTTTGACTCAAATTCACTTTGTTTGTTCATCATTCTTAGCTCCCGTTCTTCTTGCTCTTGTTGGTTTTTCATGTATAGTGAATGGTATTCCTCTTGCCTTTCTTCAATTCTCATGTACTGTTGTGATAATCTTCCAATTGCTTCCTGCATCTGAGTCATGTCCAGATTGTTATGTAGGGGAATGTGCGGCTGTTCCTCCTCCTCTTGTGGCTCTTCCTCCTCTTGTAACTCATCTTCCTCCATTGGTTCTTCTCTTTGCCTTCTTCCATGTGGTCTTCGGCCTTGATGTGCTTCAGGAGCCATCATCATTCTTTCAATGGTTATAGGCATGCCCTAGCTCAACCACGTTGGGTTCTCCTCCTACATTGGTACTTTAGCTTTTGCACACAACCTCCAAATGGTACTTGGATAGTATAACCAAGACCCGGCCGAGTTCTTCTCAGCAAGCTTGTGAATGTCTTTTGCCAGGATTTCATGAACTTTTACCTCTCCTCCCACAATGATGCAATGCAACATAACAGCTCTCTTCCTGTTAACTTCTGAGGTGTTTACTGTGCCTAGAATTGATCTTTTCAACAACTCATACCATCCCTTTGCTTCCGGGGTAAAGTTACCTCTCTTCAGATATTTGTATTTGTTTTTGTCATCTCCTTCCCACTCTGAGTTCTCCATACAAATATCTCTAGCAATCCCATCATAATCCGGATCACCATTTACCCTTTGGTGGTATCCCGGTTCACTAAAGCGGACTGATTTTAGTCCCAAGACTTTCTTGATTGCATCCGAGCTAAAGTCTACTTCCACTCCCCGCACATAGCTCTTGTATGTTGGGGCCTCACTCATGTCAAGCCTTGAGACATTGGCATAGAACTCTCTTATGATATTAGCATTGATTCGGGTGATTGGTGATATGAGTTCCTCCCACCTCCTCTTTCGAATTTTGTCCTTCATTTCTTGGCATCCATCATCCGGCAGCAAGAGTGGAACTTCTGGATATATCTTCTTCTCATTCATCTATTCAATTTGCATCTGATGGTACCGAGATTTGAATCTCCATCGGTCATATTCAGGGGTGCTCTCTTCCACCATGGGATCTTTCCCTTTTCTTCGTTTGGTTCTTGAGGAAGAGGCCATGATCACTTGGTTGTTTGAGACTCTTGAGGTTAAAGGGAGTGTGAAGAATGTTGGAGATTTTGATGTGTGTTTGGAGAAAGAAGAAATTTGAGGCCGAGCTTGTTATGATGAGAAATGATGAAGGGAAGTTTAAATGGTTGGAGTGCAAGGGTTCGGTCATATGCATGGCTTGGAGGTGGTATGTTATTTAAATGAACAATGAAGGGCTAGGATGCAATTAGATACTATGTGAATCAAAGGTGTGCATGTAAGGATGAATAAAGACAAAGCTTGCTTCTTCAATTGTCTTTGCCGTGATCATTTCAAGGAGTGGCAGATTCTCTTTTTGAGGCATGTGATGAGATTTTGTCCTCATGCTATGCTTTCCTTTGTCTTGTCTCTTTCATAAAGTGTTCTTTGACCACCTAGTCATCACAACAAGACAACACACATTAGCTTTATCAAACCGTAGCAATGGTGCTTTTTTTTTTTCATTAACACTATATGAATCATCATTCCTTGTATCCATTTGAACCGTGACTTTTCTTGGAGGACACCAAACTTAATGTTTGGTCATATAGTTGAAAATATGTGTTTCTTCCTCCAACTAGTGAAATTGAAATCCCAATGTCATTCTTGGTCAAATGTTTATAAGAAATGTTTTCATCATAATTTTCCTTTTTCTCTTTTTTTTTTTTTCATGAAGGATCAATTGTGTCCCTAAATCCGTGCATCAAAGTTTGGTGAACACCAAACTTGTATCTTGCTTAAGGGGTAAATGTGAGATGCTAGTAGTAAATCACAATTGATGCCTTCATCACAGAATATGATTTCTTTTTAATTGAAAAGTCTCAGTAAGAGATAATGTATGATCATTGATGCATGATTTTTTTAATTTTCATGAGAAGAGAAACACCAAACTTAGTGTTTGGTCATATGCTAGGCATATAGTCTGAAAATGTTTGTAACACTGGTTTGGTGTGCTTGAAGGCACACCAAACTTTAGAAGTCTTAGCATATGTAAAAAAAATTTGCATGCATTCATTAAGTACGTCCATGGAAAAAAATTTCATGCTCAGATGATCATAGCTTATTGAATTTAAAATGACATAAATCTTAAATCATGGGTTGCCTCCCATGGAGCGCTCTTTTATTGTTAGTAGCTTGACATTGGAGCTTTCTTTTATGGTGGTTGAGGATTGTAGTGCCTCAACTTGTCTCCCCTGACTGTGATCCTCCTCTTTGTTCTCTGGTGTTCAATTTCAGCATGTTCCAACGAGAGTATGTTGCTGACATTGTAATAGTCATCAGTCTGTTGGCTTGCTCCCAGTTGTTGATATATCAATTGCACTTTGTCACCTATGGAAAACCCCTCTGTTGGAATCTTCCTGTTCTTCCAACCCCTTTTTGTTTTGTTTCTGTGTTTCATCCCCTTTTTTGTTGATCTTTCTTTTCTGGCCGTAGGCTTACCTTGAGGATCTCCCTTTTTAGTGGCTAATGCTCCAATATCCTCTTGAACTTTTTCATCCTTCTGCATAATCTTCTGCCTTGGGATGTTGTTGTGAATCACCTTGTCAATTTTCATATAGTCCCTCCTCTCATTACTAAACTGGGCTTCTGGTAATACCTTCAGAGTGACACTCTTATCATGCATCCTAAGAGTTAGTTCTCCTTGCTCTATGTCTATGATAGCTCTAGCAGTGGCCAAGAATGGCCTTCCCAGTATAATAGAGTCGCCATCATCCCCATCTGAATCTAGAACCACAAAATCTGCAGGGTATATGAAATTGTCCACCTTGACCAGAAGGTTTTCAATCATACCCCTGGGGTATACAGTTGACTTATCTACTAGCTCTAGAGATAACTGTACCGGTTTAACTTCCTCTATACGCAGCTTTTTCACCAAGGAGGATGGTATTAAGTTAATACTTGCTCCTAGATCGCACATTGCTTTAGTGATGGTTAATTCCCCAATGGTGCAAGGCAGCAAGAAGCTCCCTGGATCCTCAAGCTTAGAGGGAAGCCCTTTTTGAATCAAAGCCCTGCATTCCTCAGTAAGCAGTATGGTTTCTTTCTCATCCCAACTTCTTTTCTTGTTGATAAGCTCCTTCAAAAACTTGGCATACAGAGGCATTTGCTCAAGTGCCTCAGCCAAGGGAATATTTATCTCCAACTTCTTGAAAGTCTCAAGGAACTTGTGAAATTGTTGGTCCTTTACCTCCTTGTTGAATTTCTGGGGATATGGCAGTGGAGGTACAAAGGTCTCCTCTGCTTGTTGCTTTTGATTCTTTGTTGGATCTTCAATTGCTTCATTCCCCTTTTTTGGAATTTTTTATTGTTCCTCCTCTTCTGGAGTTTGCTTTGAAGCTTGCTTGCTTGCCATTGCATCATTATCATTGGCTTCCTCTTCTAGTGGTCTTTTTCTGCTCTCCAATGTTCTCCCACTCCTTAATTATATTGTCTTGCATTCTTCCTTAGGATTTGGGATTGTGTCACTCGGCAGTGAGCTTGAAGGTCTCTCAATAGAAACCTGTTTGGAGATTTGCCCAATTTGCCTCTCTAGGCTCTTTATGGAGGCTTCATGGTTCTTGGTTGTCATTTCCTGGTGTTTCAATATTTTGTCTATCAGGGTCTCCAAGTTAGTGAGTCTTTGAAATTCAGGTGATGCTTGTGGTGGGTTGTGAGATGTGGGTGGTGGATGGTAGGCATTTTGGTTGGTGGATTGGTTATTGGATTGGTACTGGTTGGGGTTGGGGTAGTTGTTTTGGGGTTTTCTATAGGGATTCTGGTTAGTTTGCTGCTGGTTGTGGTTTTGGTTGCTTCTTGGGTTGTTTTGGTTTGAGTTCCTCTGCCATGGTTGTTGGTTTTGGGTGTGATTATCTCCCCATCTGAGGTTTGGGTGGTTCTTCCAGGATGGATTGTATGTATCACCATACACTTCATTTGGTCCTTAGTTGTGCATATACTGTACTTGCACTTGTTGTTGTTCTTCTTGAGTTTCTTCATTTTGCCCCCATGTGGATGATGGTTGGCTTGTGTTAACTGCTGCAACTTGGAGGCTATCAATCCTCTTGGCCATTTGCTCAAATTGTTGTTGAATTTGCTGCTGCATCATCTTGTTTTGAGCCAAGATTGAGTCCACTCCTTCTAGCTCCATTACTCCTCTCCTTTGTGATGGTTGGCGGTTTCTTTGATGAGCAAAGAAATATTGATTGTTAGCCACCATGTCAATAAGATTTTGAGCTTCTTCTGCTGTTTTCATCAGTTGCAATGATCCTCCAGCTGAGTGGTCAAGTAATTCTTGAGCTTTTAGAGTGAGTCCTTCATAGAAGTTCTGTAGCTTGTCCCACTCAGTGAACATTTCTGGTGGACATTTCCTCAGCAGAGCCTTGTATTTCTCCCATGAATCATATAGATTTTCAGCATCCAATTGCGTGAATGTTTGCACCTCAGTCTTCAGCCTGATGACTCTTTGCGGTGGATAGAATTTGGCTAGAAATTTAGTTATCAAGTCATCCCAACTAGTGATGCTTCCTTGAGGAAAAGTTTCAAGCCATTGTGCGGCCTTGTCCCTTAATGAGAACGGGAACAGCAGAAGCTTGTAAGTTTCAGGATTCACACCATTGGACTTGACAGTGTCACAAATCCTTAAGAAGGTAGATAGATGTTGATTTGGATCCTCCAATGGTCCTCCCCCAAACGAGCAGTTGTTTTGGACCAATGTAATGAGTTGTGGCTTCAATTCAAAGTTATTTGCATTGACATTAGGGGTGAGAATGCTGCTTCCACAATGTCTAGCATTTGCAAAGGTATAGGAGGCCAATACTCTCCTCTGCTGTGGGTTATTGTTAACCCCTCCTCCTGGATTAGATGGATCTCCTTCCATTTCGTGATATTCTTCCTCAGATTCTTCCTTTCCAACAATATTTTTCCCTCTTTCAGCTCTTATCAACCTTCTAAGAGTTTTCTGGTCTGTTTCAGATAAAACAGGAATGGATCTCCCTGTACCTGACATACAAGCAGAACATAAGAAACGCACAAAACCAGTGGCACTTCAATCTATTGCTAGAATGAAGTTCTAGTTAGCTTAAGCAAAAATTCAAACAGTTAGTGGGTTAATTGAAAATTAAAGAACAAAAAAGTAAAAGTGCTTGATCTAGATCTCCACTTCACTTAATCATTGTCAATCTAATCAATCCCCGGCAACGGCGCCAAAAACTTGAAGTGCGGAAAACGATCCGACAACAAACTCACCGGCAAGTGCACCGGGTCGCATCAAGTAATAATAACTCACAGGAGTGAGGTCGATCCCACAGGGATTGAAGGATTGAGCAATTTTAGTTTAGTGGTTGATTTAGTCAAGCGAATCAAGATTTGGTTGAGAGATTTGTGATTTGCAGAATTTAAATTGCATAGAAAGTAAAGGGAATGGGTAAATTGCATGAAATTAAAGAGAACTGAAATTTAAAGTGCTGAATCTTAAAGAACAAGCAATTAAATGGCAGAAACTTAGAACGCAAGAAATGTAAATTGCAGAATCTTAAAGTGCAAGAAATGTAAATGGCTTGAATTGTAAAGGGAATTGGGAATTGGATTTGCAGAAATTAAACAAGGCAAAGTAAATTCAACAAACATAAGAGTGGAAGATGAATTGGATTGAATCGGATCTTGAAACAGAAATGTAAATGAGCTTGAAAGCAGTAAACAGAGAATGTAAAATGATAATTCAGATCTCAGGACCCAAGAGACTAGATAACCAAGTCTAGATCTCAATGCCTTCCTAGATCCAACAAGAACAATTGCAAAGGAAATGTAAATTGTAGAGAAAGTAGAAGACAGAAGCAATTAACCAAAATGGAAATTCAATTGTGCAGTAAAGAAACAAAGAGATCTCAGGATGAGAGTGTAACAGATTTCCTTCAATTCTCCAACCCAAGATCCAAGACAATTGTAATTTAAATTGAAAGCAAGAAAACTAAGAGGAAGGGAATTCAATTCTCCTTCCCCGAGACTTAGAAATTAAAATTCACTCAACACCAAAAGCTCTCCGAAAACTCTCTATGTAAACTAAAAGGAAAAGCTCTCCGAAGAACTTAAATCCTAAGCTATTTATACACTTTCTTCAAATGGTCTTCAAGACTTGAATTGGGCCTTTGCTCTTGAGGGAATTGGGTTGAAAAAGGCCTTGGTTGATTGCTCTTGGAGTTGGAGAGAGAACCGAAGTGAACCGGGTTTGGAATCATGAAAGATTGAGTAAAAGTTTGAGTAAAAGTTTGAGGCAAACTTTTACTCAAACTTTTCACATCAGCCACCCCATTCTTGCTGCTACCAACGTTTGAGCCAAAGTTTGGGGTCAAACTTTTGCTCAAACGTTGGCTCCCCCTTGCACACTCATGGCGCCAACGTTTGCCAAAAAGTTTGAGGCAAACGTTGGCGCAAGCTTTTGCTCTCCATGGTGTGTTGTTCATGGTGCCAACGTTTGCCAAAAAGTTTGAGGCAAACGTTGGCGCAAACTTTTGCTCTCCAGGGTGTTGATTTGTGATGCCAAAAGTTTGCCAAAAAGTTTGAGGCAAACTTTTGCTCAAGCTTTTTGCCCAAAAGTTTGCACAAAATTTTGAGGCAAACTTTTGGTCAAGCTTTTTGCTCTCTGGTTCGTTTCCACTTATTCCAAAAGTTTGAGCTAAAGTTTGAGGCAAACTTTTGTTCAAACTTTTTGTCCTTTCTTCCTCCTAGCCATTCCTTCTTGCTTCAACCTTTCTCCAAGCTTTCTTCACCTATCATTAATCAACCAAACACATCAAAGCTATGCTCAAAATCATGAGATATTCATTCTTTCATAATATGTGACAATTATAGTCTAAAACCTCATGAAATTGCATTAATTCATACATGGTTGATTAAATCAAAGGAGACATGAAAATTTACCCAATTGGCTTGCTTATGGCTCAAGAAAGTGCATAATTCAATTGAAAACAAAAGAAAAAGGCTAGTGAAACTAGGCTAAGATGACTTGTCATCAACGCTGCAGTAAACGCCCTTCCTATTCCATTTCCAAAAATTGCAAGGAAGCCCAGGAAGCAGATGGAACTTGATCCCAAAATGGTAGAAATATTCAAAAAGGTTGAGGTAACTGTTCCCCTTTTTTATGTTATTCAGCAGGTTAAATACGTAAAGTTTCTAAAAGTTTTATGTATACATAAGGACAAAATTAATGAATTAGAAACTATTCCTTTAGGTAGTTCTATATCTACTTTAATGGGAGGAATACCTGGAAAGTGTAGTGATCCAGGTCCATGTATGGTTAACTGCACTATTGGAGGTGTGATATTTTCTGACTGCATGTATGATTTAGGAGCATGTGTTAGTATAATGCCTTTGTCTATATATGATACTTTGAGACTCCCTCCCTTAAAAAGGTCGGCAGCTCATTTTGTGTTAGCAGATAAAAGCATTATTACAGTGGTTGGAATTGATGAAGATGTATTAGTGAGCATTAAGGGGCTCAAATTTCCCATTGACTTCTATATCCTGGAAATGCCCCCTAATGACTCAGGAAGGCCATCATCAATCCTGCTTGGAAGACCATTCCTGAAGACTTCAAAGTTCAAGCTGGATGCATTTTCCGGAACTTATTCTTTTGAAATAGATAGCAGAATAGTGAAATTCAGTTTAAATGGAGCTATGGAGCACCCTCCGGATGATCATTCTATCTCCCAGTATGACATCATAGATGAAACCGTGGCTGAGGTTCACCAGGAGGAATTAGAAGAGAAGTACACAGGACAAGGTCCAAGTGTGGGGACACTTTCAGAGGACAATGAGGGCACTTTGCCATTATCACCAGCTCCGAATGATCCAGAGCCTGGCCATGAGAAGAAATTGGAATTAAAGCCCCTCCCTCCACACCTCGGGTATGCTTACCTTGAGGACAAGCAGAAGTTTCCAGTTATCATTGCAAGGAAACTCACTTCTCAACAAGAAGAACATCTACTCAGTGTGCTGAGAAAACACAAGAAAGCAATTGGATGGAGCCTGGCGGATATAGTAGGCATCAGCCCTCAAGTTTGTGAGCACAGAATATTCCTAGAAGAGGGAGAAAAGCCCGTCCGTCAACCTCAGAAAGGACTGAATCCCACCATCTTAGAAGTTGTCAAGAAAGAAGTGACCAGGCTACTTGAAGCAGATATCATTTACCCCATCTCAGATAGTGAATGGGTCAGTCCAGTACAAGTGGTGCCCAAGAAGTCTGGAATCACAACAGTAAAAAATGAGCATGGAGAGCTTCTGACAACTAGAGTGCATAATTCATGGAGAGTTTGCATTGACTATAGGCGTCTCAACCAAGCCACTCGCAAGGATCATTACCCCTTGCCATTCATTGATCAGATGCTTAATCGCCTGTCAGGTAAATCCCATTATTATTTTTTAGATGGTTATATAGGCTATTTTCAAATACATATAGCTCCTGAAGATCAGGAAAAGAATACTTTTACATGTCCTTTTGGCACTTATGCTTATAAGAGAATGCCCTTTGGCTTGTGCAATGCACCAACTACTTTTCAAAGGTGCATGATGAGTCTTTTCTCTAACCTTATTGAAAACTGTATAGAGGTTTTTATGGATGATTTTAGCATTTATGGTGATTCATTTAGCTTTTGCTTGGATAGTTTATCTAGAGTATTAGATAGATGTGTCAGTACAAACCTTGTATTAAATTTTGAAAAATGTCACTTTATGGTAAAAAAAAGGGATTGTACTAGGACATGTTGTGTCTCATACTGGCATTTCTTAGATCCAGCAAAGGTGGATGTTATTTCTAGTTTACCTTACCCCTCCTCTATGAGGGAAGTCCGTTCGTTCCTTGGCCATGCAGGTTTTTACCGGAGATTCATTAAGAACTTTAGTAAGGTAGCACTACCCTTATCTAGACTACTGCAGAAAGATATTGAGTTCGAGTTCAGTGAGGGTTGCAAACAAGCGTTTGATAAGCTGAAGACCGCCCTGACTCAAGCTCCAATTGTGAGAGGACCAGACTGGAGCCAGCCATTTAAAATCATGTGCGATGCTTCCAACCATGCAGTAGGAGCAGCACTGGCTCAGCGTGAAGGTAAGGATCCTTTTGTAATTGCTTATGCGTCTAAGACTTTAGACACTATTCAGTCTAATTACACTACTACTGAGAAAGAACTTCTAGCTATTGTTTTTGCTCTGGATAAATTCCGAGCGTATTTACTTGGTGCTAAAGTAGTAGTGTACCCATACCACGCAGCTCTAAAGTATTTATTAGCTAAAAAGGAGTCCAAACCAAGGCTTATACGTTGGATACTACTACTACAAGAATTTGATTTAGAAATTAAGGACAGAAGTGGTAACCAGAATCTAGTGGCAGACCACTTGAGTCACCTTGAGCACATTAAGGATACCTCCACTCCTATAAATGATAATTTCCCATTCGACAACTTAGAAGCAGTATCTGAAGTAGTCCCTTGGTATGCGCCTGTAGCTAATTATCTAGTTAGCCGCACTTTTCCTCCAAACTTTACTAAGTATCAAAGAGACAAGCTGAAAAACGAGTCCAAATATTATATATGGGATGACCCATATTTATGGAGATGTGGCGCTGACCAGGTAATTAGACGGTGTGTGCCTCAATCAGAATTCCAGTCCATTTTAGAGGCCTGCCACTCATCTGAGAGTGGAGTACATTTTGGCCCTCAAAGAACAGCTAGAAAAATTTTAGACTGTGGATTCTGGTGGCCTACTCTTTTTAAAGACACTGCTGAATTTTGTAAATCTTGTTCCTCATGCCAAAGGTTTGGTAATATATCCAATAGGGATGAGATGCCTCAATAGACTATGCTTTTCTGTGAAATTTTTTATGTTTGGGGCATTGACTTCATGCGTCCATTTCCACATTCTAATGGTTACTTTTATATATTGTTAGCTGTAGATTACGTTTCTAAATGGGTGAAAGCAATTCCTACCCGCACTGATGATGCTAACACTGTTGTTTCCTTTGTTAGAACCCATATTATTTGTCGCTTTGGATCACTGGTATGCGAAATTGTTACTCTGAGGTTGTAAAATTGTTGTTCGTTCTCTCCCTGGCAATGGCGCCAATAACTGGTGCATAATACCATGGTCCAAACATAACTTCACAACTTCACACAACTAACCAGCAAGTGCACTGAGTCGTCCAAGTAATAAACCTTACGTGAGTAAGGGTCGATCCCACGGAGATTGTTGGTATGAAGCAAGCTATGGTCATCATGTAAATCTCAGTCAGGAAGATATCAACTAGTTATGGAGTTTTCGAAAATAAATAATAAATAAATAGAAAATAAGTATAGAAATACTTATGTAATTCATTGGTGATAATTTCAGATAAGTGTATAGAGATGCTTTCGTTCTTCTGAACTTCTGCTTTCCTGCTGTCTTCATCCAATCAGTCTTACTCCTTTCCATGGCAAACTTTATGTAAGGGCATCACCGTTGTCAATGGCTACATCCCATCCTCTTGTGAAAAAGGTCCAAATGCTCTGTCACAGCACGGCTAATCATCTAAGGTTCTCGATCATACTGGAATAGGATTCACCCTCCTTTTGCGTCTGTCACTACGCCCAACACTCGCGAGTTTGAAGTTCGTCACAGTCATTCAATCCCTGAATCCTACTCGGAATACCACAGACAAGGTTTAGACTTTCCGGAATCTCATGAATGCCGCCATCAATCTAGCTTATACCACGAAGATTCTGATTAATAGATCCAAGAGATATTCATTCAATCTAAGGTGGAACGGAAGTGGTTGTCAGGCACGCGTTTGTAAGGGAATGATGATGATTGTCATGTTCATCACATTCATATTGAAGTGCGAATGAATATCTTAGAAGCGGAATAAGTTGAATTGAATAAAGAAACAGTAGTACTTTGCATTAATTCCTGAGGAACAGCAGAGCTCCACACCTTAATCTTTGGAGTGTAGAAACTCTACCGTTGAAAAATACATAAGTGAAAGGTTCAGGCATGGCCGAATGGCCAGCCCCCTAACGTGATCAATATGATCCAAAGATGATCCGAAGATGTCTAATACAATAGTAAAAAGTCCTATTTATACTAAACTAGTTACTAGGGTTTACAGAAGTAAGTAATTAATGCATAAATCTACTTCTGGGGCCCACTTGGTGTGTGCTTGGGCTGATCATGAAGTTTACACGTGGAGAGGTCATTCTTGGAGTTGAACGTCAGTTTGTAACGTGTTTCTGGCGTTCAACTCTGGCTTGTGACGTGTTTCTGGCGTTTAATTCCAGACTGCAGCGTAGAACTGGCGTTCAACGCCCTTTTGCGTCATCTAAACCCAGCCAAAGTATAGACTATTATATATTGCAGGAAAGCCCTGGATGTCTACTTTACAACGCAATTAGAAGTGCGCCATTTTGAGTTCTGTAGCTCCAGAAAATCTACTTTGAGTGCAGGGAGGTCAGAATCCAACAGCATCAGCAGTCCTTCTTCAACCTCTGAATCTGATTTTTGCTCAAGTCCCTCAATTTCAGCCAGAAAATACCTGAAATCATAGAAAAACACACAAACTCATAGTAAAGTCCAGAAATGTGAATTTAACATAAAACTAATGAAAACATCCCTAAAAGTAACTAGATCCTACTAAAAACATACTAAAAACAATGCCAAAAAGCGTATAAATTATCCGCTCATCACAATACCAAACTTAAATTGTTGCTTGTCCCCAAGCAACTGAAAATCAAATAGGATAAAAAGAAGAGAATATACTATAAATTCCAAACTATCAATGAAACATAGCTCCAATCAGATGAGCGGGACTTGTAGCTTTTTGCCTCTTGAATAGTTTTGGCATCTCACTTTATCCATTGAAGTTCAGAATGATTGGCATCTATAGGAACCCAGAGTTCAGATAGTGTTAGTGATTCTCCTAGTTCAGTATGTTGATTCTTGAACACAACTACTTTATGAGTCTTGGCCGTGGCCCTAAGCACTTTGTTTTCCAGTATTACCACCGGATACATAAATGCCACAGACACATAACTGGGTGAACCTTTTCAGATTGTGACTCAGCTTTGCTAAAGTCCCCAATTAGAGGTGTCCAGGGTTCTTAAGCACACTCTTCTTTTGCTTTGGACCTTGACTTTAACCGCTCAGTCTCAAGTTTTCACTTGACACCTTCACGCCACAAGCACATGGTTAGGGACAGCTTGGTTTAGCCGCTTAGGCCGGGATTTTATTCCTTTAGGCCCTCCTATCCACTGATGCTCAAAGCCTTAGGATCCTTTTTATTTACCCTTGCCTTTTGGTTTTAAGGGTCATTGGCTTTTTGCTCTTGCCTTTTGGTTTTAAGAGCTTTTGGCTTTTTCTGCTTGCTTTTTTTCTTTTTCTATTTTTTTTCGCCATTTTTTTTCTTTTTTTTTTCTGCAACCTTTTGTATTCACTGCTTTTTCTTGCTTCAAGAATCATTTTTATGATTTTTCAGATTATCAAATAACATGTCTCCTTGTCATCATTCTTTCAAGAGCCAACATATTTAACATTCTTAAACAACAACTTCAAAAGACATATGCACTCTTCAAGCATTCATTCAGAAAACAAAAAGTATTGTCACCACATCAATATAATTAAACTAAGTTCAAGGATAAATTCGAAACTCATGTACTTCTTGTTCTTTTAAATTAAAACATTTTTCCATTTAAGAGAGGTGATGGATTCATATTCACTACTTTAAGGCATAGACACTTAGACACTAATGATCATGTAATAAAGACACAAACATAGATAAACATTTAACATAAAAAAACGAAAAACAGAAATTTTAAGAACAAGAAATGAGTCCACCTTAGTGATGGTGGCGTTTCCTTCTTGAGGAACCAATGATGTCCTTGAGCTCTTCTATGTCTCTTCCTTGTCTTTGTTGCTCCTCCCTCATAGCTTTTTGATCTTCTCTAATTTCATGGAGTATGATGGAGTGCTCTTGATGTTTCACTCTTAGTTGTCCCATGTTGGAACTTAGTTCTCCTAGGGAGGTGTTGATTTGCACCCAAAAATTATGTGGAGGAAAGTGCATCCCTTGAGGTATCTCAGGGATTTCTTGATGATGAGCTTCCTCACGTGTTTCTTGAGTTCCATGAGTGGGCTCTCTTGTTTGCTCCATCCTTTTCTTAGTGATGGGCTTCTCTTCCTCAATGGGAATGTCTCCTTCTATGAAAGCTCCAGCTGAGTAACATAGATGGCAAATAAGATGAGGGAAAGCTAGCCTTGCCAAGGAGGAGGGCTTTTCGGCTATTTTGTAGAGTTCAAGGGAGATGACTTCATGAACTTCTACTTCCTCTCCAATCATGATGCTATGAATCATGATGGCTCGATCCACAGTAACTTCAGATCGGTTGCTAGTGGGGATGATGGAGCGTTGGATGAACTCCAACCATCCTCTAGCCACAGGCTTAAGGTCCAATCTTCTAAGTTGAACCGGTTTGCCTTTTGAGTCAATCTTCCATTGAGCTCCTTCCACACATATGTCCATGAGGACTTGGTCCAACCTCTGATCAAAGTTGACCCTTCTAGTATAGGGGCGTGCATCTCCTTGCATCATAGGCAAGTCAAACGCCAACCTCACATTTTTCGGACTAAAATCTAAGTATTTCCACCGAACCATGGTAAGATAATTCTTTGGGTTCGGGTTCTTACTTTGATCATGGTTCTTAGTGATCCATGCATTGGCATAGAACTCTTGAACCATTAGAATTCCGACTTGTTGGATGGGTTTTGCTAGAACTTCCCAACCTCTTCTTTGGATTTCATGTCGGATCTCCGGATACTCATTTCTCTTGAGCTTGAAAGGGACCTCGGGGATCACCTTCTTCTTGGCCACAACATCATAGAAATGGTCTTGATGGGCTTTGGAGATGAATCTTTCCATCTCCCATGACTCGGAGGTGGAAGCTTTTGTCTTCCCTTTCCCTTTTCTAGAGGATTCTCCGATCTTGGGTGCCATCAATGGTAATGGAAAAACAAAAAGCTTATGCTTTTACCACACCAAACTTAGAATATTGCTCGCCCTCGAGCAAGAGAAGAAAGAATAGATGAATAAGAAGAAGAAATGGAGGAGAGGGAGAGAGAGATGTGTTTCGGCCAAGAAAAGGAGGAGAGGGTTGTGTTGTATGAAAATGAAGAAGAATGGAGGACTTTATATAGGGAAGGGAGGGGGGTTAAGGTTCGGCCATTTAGGGAGGGTTTGAGTGGGAAAGTGATTTTGAATTTTGAAGGTAGGTGGGGATTATGAGGTAGGTTTATGGGGAAGAGTGGATAGATGTGAGTGGTGAAGTGGTGATAGAGAAGAGAGATTGAGGTGATTGGTGAAGAGTTTTGGGGAAGATTGTTTATTGGGAAGAGAGGATGAACATTGAGAAGAGGGAAGAGAGTGAGTGGTGGTAGGTGGGGATCCTGTAGGGTCCACAGATGCTGAGATGATCCTGTGGGGTCTACAGATCCTGAGGTGTCAAAGAATTGCATCCCTGCACCAATTAGGCATGTAAAATGCCTTTGCATGCAATTCTGGCGTTTAAACGCCGAATTGATGCTTGTTCTGGGCGTTCAGCGCCCAGATGCAGCATATTTTTGGCGTTGAACGCCAGCTTCATGCTTATTTCTGGCGTTTAGCGCCAGCTTTCCTCAGTGTGCATTCCTGACGTCTGAACGCCAGCCAGATGCTCCTTACTGGCGTTTAAACGCCAGTAAGATCCTCCTCCAAGGTGTGATTTTTCTTCTGCTGTTTTTTATTCTGTTTTTAATTTTTTGATTTATTTTGTGACTCCACATGATCATGAATCTAATAGAACATGAAAGAACAACAAAAATAAAAATAAAATTAGATAAATAAAAATTGGGTTGCCTCCTAACAAGCGCTTCTTTAATGTCAATAGCTTGACAGTGGGCTCTCATGGAGCTTCACAGATGTTCAGAGCATTGTTGAGACTCCCCAACACCAAACTTAGAATTTGGATATGGGAGTTCAACACCAAACTTAGAGTTTGGTTGTGGCCTCCCAACACCAAACTTAGAGTTTGACTGTGGGGGCTCTGGTTGACTCTGTTTTGAGAGAAGCTTACTGTGCCTCTTTTCCATGTTTACAGAAGGATGTCCTTGAGTTTTAAACTCAAGGGAGTCCTCATTCAATTGAAGGACTAGTTCACCTCTGTTAACATCAATCACAGCTCTTGCTGTGGCTAGGAAGGGTCTTCCAAGGATGATGGATTCATCCTCATCCTTCCCAATATCTAGAATTATGAAATCAGCAGGATGTAAAGGCCTTCAACCTTTACTAATATGTCCTCTACTTGTCCATAAGCCTGTTTTCTGGACTTGTCTGCCATCTCTAATGAGATTTTAGCAGCTTGTACCTCAAAGATTCCCAGTTTCTCCATTACAGAGAGTGGCATGAGGTTTATTCCTGATCCAAGGTCACATAGAGCCTTCTCAAAGGTCATGGTGCCCATGGTACAAGGTATTAAGAACTTTCCAGGATCCTGTTTCTTCTGAGGCAATCTCAGTTGATCCAATGCATTTAGTTCATTGGGGAACAGGGGAGGTTCATCTCCCCAAGTCTCATTACCAAATAAATTGGCATTCAGCTTCATGATTGCACCAAGGAACTTGGCAACTTGCTCTTCAGTAACATCTTCATTCTCTTCAGAAGAAGAATACTCTTCAGAGCTCATGAATGGCATAAGGAGGTTCAATGGAATTTCTATGGTCTCTAGATGAGTCTCAGATTCCTTTGGTTCCTCAGAGGAAAACTCCTTATTAATCACTGTACGTCCTCAACTTCCCTTAGAGGTTCGGCCATGGTAGTTAATTCAATGGCCTTGCACTCTCCTTTTGGATTCTCTTCTGTATTGCTTGGGAGAGTACTAGGAGGGGTTTCAGTGATTCTTTTACTCAGCTGGCCCACTTGTACTTCCAAATTTCTAATGGAGGACCTTGTTTCATTCATGAAACTCACAGTGGCCTTAGATAGATCAGAGACTAAGTTTGCTAAATTGGAGGTATTTTGTTCAGAGTTCTCTGTCTGTTGCTGAGTGGATGATGGAAAAGGCTTGCTATTGCTAAACCTGTTTCTTCCACCATTATTAAAGCCTTGTTGAGGCTTTTGTTGATCCTTCCATGAGATATTTGGGTGATTTCTCCATGAAGGATTATAGGTGTTTCCATATGGTTCACCCATGTAATTCACCTCTGCTATTGCAGGGTTTTCAGGATCATAAGCTTCTTCTTCAGAAGATGCCTCTTGAGTACTGTTGGGTGCAGCTTGCATTCCATTCAGACTCTGAGAAATCATATTGACTTGCTGAGTCAATATTTTATTCTGAGCCAATATGACATTCAGAGTATCAATTTCAAGAACTCCCTTCTTCTGAGGCGTCCCATTACTCACAGGATTCCTCTCAGAAGTGTACATGAACTGGTTATTAGCAACCATGTCAATGAGTTCTTGAGCTTCTGCAGGCGTTTTCGTTAGGTGAATGGATCCACCTGCAGAAGTATCTAATGACATCTTAGCTAATTCAGACAGACCATCATAGAATATATACAGGAAGGTCCATTTTGAAAGCATGTCAGAAGGACACTTTTTGGTCAGTTCCTTGTATCTCTCCCAAGCTTCATAGAGGGATTCACCTTCTTTTTGTCTGAAGGTTTGAACATCCATGATGAGCGGATAATTTGTACGCTTTTTGGCATTGTTTTTAGTATGTTTTTAGTAGGATCTAGTTACTTTTAGGGATGTTTTCATTAGTTTTTATGTTAAATTCACATTTCTGGACTTTACTATGAGTTTGTATGTTTTTCTGTGATTTCAGGTATTTTCTGGCTGAAATTGAGGGACTTGAGCAAAAATCAGATTCAGAGGTTGAAGAAGGACTGCTGATGCTGTTGGATTCTGACCTCCCTGCACTCAAAGTATATTTTCTAGAGCTACAGAAATCAAAATGGCGCGCTTCGAATTGCGTTGGAAAGTAGACATCCAGGGCTTTCCAGAAATGTATAATAGTCCATACTTTGGCCGAGTTTAGATGATGTAAACGGGCGTTTAACGCCAGTTCTACGCTGCTGTCTGGAGTTAAACGCCAAAAACAAGTCACAAACCAGAGTTGAACGCCAGAAATACGTTACAGCCTGGCGTTCAACTCCAGAAAGAGCCTCTGCACGTGTAACATTCAAGCTCAGCCCAAGCACACACTAAGTGGGCCCCGGAAGTGGATTTATGCATCAATTACTTACTTCTGTAAACCCTAGTAGCTAGTTTATTATAAATAGGACTTTTTACTATTGTATTAGACATCTTTGGAATCTTTGAACATCTTTTGATCTATTGATCACGTTTGGGGGCTGGCCATGCCTGGACTTTCATTACTTATGTATTTTCAACGGTAGAGTTTCTGCACTCCATAGATTAAGGTGTGGAGCTCTGCTTTTCCTCAAAGATTAATGCAAAGTACTACTGTTTTCTATTCAATTCATCTTATTTCGCTTCTAAGATATTCATTCGCACTTCAACCTAAATGTGATGAACGTGACAATCATCATCATTCCCTATGAACGCATGCCTGACAACCACTTCCGTTCTACATTAGATTGAATGAGTATCTCTTAGATCTCTTAATCAGAATCTTCGTGGTGTAAGCTAGAATGATGGCGGCATTCAAGAGAATCCGGAAAGTCTAAACCTTGTCTGTGGTATTCCGAGTAGGATTCAATGATTGAATGACTGTGACGAGCTTCAAACTCGCGAGTGCTGGGCGTAGTGACAGACGCAAAAGGAGGGTGAATCCTATTCTAACATGATCGGGAACCTCAGATGATTAGCCGTGCCGTGACAGGGCATCTTGGACCATTTTCGCAAGAGGAGGGGATGTAGCCACTGACAACGGTGATGCCCTTGCATAAAGCCATCCATGGAAAGGAGTGAGACTGATTGGATGAAGACAGCAGGAAAGCAGAGGTTCAGAGGAACGAAAGCATCTCTATGCACTTATCTGAAATTCTCACCAATGATTTACATAAGTATTTCTATCCTTCTTTTATTATTAATTTCGAAAACTCCATAACCATTTTATATCCGCCTGACTGAGATTTACAAGGTGACCCTAGCTTGCTTCATACCAACAATCTCCGTGGGATTCGACCCTTACTCACGTAAGGTATTACTTGGACGACCCAGTGCACTTGCTGGTCAGTTATGCGAAGTTGTGAAGATATATTTAGACCTTGGTTCTGTGCATCCGTTTTTGGTGCCATCGCCAGGGAATCAATTTCGAACAATAATTCACAACCTGAGTAACAATTTCGCATACCAAGTTTTTGGCGCCGTTGCTGGGGATTGTTCGAGTTTGGACAACTGACGGTTCATCTTGTTGCTCAGATTGGGTAACTTTCTTTTTGTTTTCTTTTCAAAAAGTTTTCAAAAAATTTTTCAAAAATCATTCAAAAATTTCTCCTTTGTTTTCGAAAATAAAAATTTTAAAATAAAAATGTTTTCAAAAATATGTTTTTCTTCAGAATTTTTAAGAATGAATTCTAGTGTTTCATGAAACATGTTGAATCCTATCTGGCTGTAAAGCCATACCCAAACTGCTTTGGGATTGGTCTTCAACTAATCATCTCAATGGATGTAATTTACATGATAGAGCTTGGCTGGCTGTTAAGCCATGCCTAACCCTCAGATTGGAGCTTTAGACTAAGAATTGAAGATTCCTGGAATTCATATTAAAAATTTTGGAATCCTTATTTTTGTTTTTCAAATAATTTTCGAAAAAAAATACAAAAAAATTAGAAAATCATAAAAATCAAAAATATTTTTTGTGTTTCTTGTTTGAGTCTTGAGTCATGTTATAAGTTTGGTGTCAATTGGAGCAAACAACTTTGAGCTTAAACCTCAATTAGTTTCTCTAATGCAGCAGAACTGCAAGTTTCATGGACTTTCATCTGAAGATCCTTTTTAGTTCTTAACTGAATTCTTGCAGATATGTGATACTGTTAAGACTAATGGAGTAGATCCTGAAGTCTACAGGCTCATGCTTTTCCCTTTTGCTGTAAGAGACAGAGCTAGATTATGGTTGGATTCTCAACCTAAAGACAGCCTGAACTCTTGGGATAAGCTGGTCACGGCTTTCTTAGCCAAGTACTTTCCTCCTCAAAAGCTGAGCAAGCTTAGAGCTGATGTTCAAACCTTCAGGCAGAAAGAAGGTGAATCTCTCTATGAAGTTTGGGAAAGATACAAACAGTTGACCAAAAAGTGTCCTTCTGACATGCTTTCAGATTGGACCATCCTGGATATATTCTATGATGGTTTATCTGAGCTATCAAAGATGTCACTGGACACTTCTGCAGGTGGATCCATTCACCTAAAGAAAACGCCTGCAGAAGCTCAAGAACTCATTGACATGGTTGCTAATAACCAGTTCATGTACACTTCTGAAAGGAATCCTGTGAGTAATGGGACGCCTATGAAGAAGGGAGTTCTTGAAGTTGATACTCTGAATGCCATATTGGCTCAGAATAAATTATTGACTCAGCAAGTCAATATGATTTCTCAGAGTTGCATGGAATGCAAGCTGCATCCAACAGTACTCAAGAGGCTTCTTCTGAAGAAGAAGCCTATGATCCTGAGAACCCTGCAATAGCAGAGGTAAATTACTTAGGTGAACCTTATGGAAACACCTACAACTCAACATGGAGTAATCATCCAAATTTCTCATGGAAGGATCAAAAGCCCCAACAAGGCTTTAATAATGGTGGAAGAAATAGGTTTAGCAATAGCAAGCCTTTTCCATCATCCACTCAGCAACAGACAGAGAACTCTGAACAAAATGCTTCTAATTTAGCGAATCTAGTCTCTGATCTATTTAAGGCCACTGTAAGTTTCATGACTGAAACAAGGTCTTCCATTAGAAATCTGGAAGCACAAGTGGGCCAGCTGAGTAAAAGGATCACTGAAATCCCTCCTAGTACTCTCCCAAGAAATACAGAAGAGAATCCAAAAGGAGAGTGCAAGGCCATTGACATAAGCGCCATGGCCGAACCTGTGAGGAAAGGAGAGGACGTGAATCCCAAGGAGGAAGACCTCCTGGGACGTCCAGTGATCAATAAGGAGCTTCCCTCTGAGGAACCAAAGGACTCTGAGGCTCATCTAGAGACCATAGAGATTCCATTGAACCTCCTTATGCCCTTCATGAGCTCTGATGAGTTCCTCTTCTGAAGAGAATGAGGATGTTACTGAAGAGCAAACTGCCAAGTTTCTTGGTGCAATCATGAAGCTGAATGCCAAATTATTTGGCATTGATGCTTGGGAAGTTGAACCTCCCTTGTTCATCAATGAACTAAGTGATCTGGATCAACTGACATTGCCTCAGAAGAGACAGGATCCTGGAAAGTTCATAATACCCTGTACCATAGGCACCATGATCTTTAAGGCTCTGTGTGACCTTGGTTCAGGAATAAACCTCATGCCCCTCTGTGTAATAGAGAAACTGGGAATCTATGGGGTGCAAGCTGCTAAAATCTCACTAGAGATGGCAGACAGCTCAAGAAGACAGGCTTATGGACAAGTAGAAGATGTATTAGTAAAGGTTGAGGGCCTTTACATACCTACTGATTTCATAGTCCTGGATACTGGAAAGGAAGAGGATGAATCCATCATCCTAGGAAGACCTTTCCTGGCCACAGCAAGAGCTATGATTGATGTTGACAGAGGTGAAATAGTCCTTCAATGGAATGAGAACTCCCTTGTGTTCAAAACTCAAGGATCTCCCTCTGCAACCATGAAGAGGAAGCTTGAAAAGCTTCTCTCAAAGCAGAGTCAACCAGAGCCCCCACAGTCAAACTCTAAGTTTGGTGTTGGGAGGCCACAACCAAACTCTAAGTTTGGTGTTGAACTCCCATATCCAAACTCTAAGTTTGGTGTTGGAGAGTCTCAACAAAGCTCTGCACATCTGTGAGGCTCCATGAGAGCCCACTGTCAAGCTATTGACATTAAAGAAGCGCTTGTTGGGAGGCAACCCAATGTTTATCTAATTCTTATTTTTATTGTTTTTCATGTTTTCTTAGGTTCATGATCATGTGGAGTCACAAAATAAACAAAAAAATCAAAAACGGAATCAAAAACAACAGAAGAAAAATCACACCCTGGAGGAGCATCTGTCTGGCGTTCAAACGCCAGAACAGAGCATAGTTCTGGCGCTGAACGCCCAGAATGGGAGCATCCTGGCGCTGAACGCCCAGAACAAGCATGGTTCTGGCGTTCAACACCAGAAATGGCAGCAAAGGGGCATTGAACGCCCAAAATGGGCACCAACCTGGCGCTGAACGCCCAGAGTTGTGTGCAAGGGCATTTTACATGCCTAAATTGGTGCAGGGATGTAAATGCCTTGACACCTCAGGATCTGTGGACCCCACAGGATCCCCACCTACCTTATCATCTCTCTTTCCATTCATGATCATCCCTTCTTTTTTTCCATTTACCACTCACATCCATACACCCACTACCTTCAAAAATTCAACATCCCTCTCTCCCACCCAATCCCACCCACATGGCCGAATACACACTCCCATCCATCTCCTCCATATCTTCTTCTTATTCTTCTATTCTTTCTTCTTTTGCTCGAGGGCGAGCAACATTCTAAGTTTGGTATGGTAAAAGCATAGCTTTTTTGTTTTTTTCCATAACCATTGATGGCACCTAAGGCCAGAGAAACCTCTAGAAAGAGGAAAGGGAAGACAAAAGCTTCCATCAAGGGTCTATAGCTCAGTGGTAGAACATTTGACTGCAAATCAAGAGATCCCTGAGATACCTCAGGGGATACATTTTCTTCCACACAATTATTGGAAGCAACTAAGGGTGGAACATCAAGAGCACTCCATCATCCTTCATGAAATCAGAGAAGATCTAAAAGCAATGAAGGAGGAGCAGCCAAGGCAAGGAAGAGACATAGAAGAGCTCAAGGACATCATTGGTTCCTCAAGAAGAAAACGCCACCATCACTAAGGTGGATTCATTCCTTGTTCTTGCTTTCTCTGTTTTTCGTTTCCTGTATTATGTGCTTATCTATGTTTGTGTCTTCATTAAATGATCATTAGTAGTTAGTAACTTTGTCTTAAAGTTATGAATGTCCTATGAATCCATCACCTCTCTTAAATGAAAAATGTTTTAAATCAAAAGAACAAGAAGTACATGAGTTTCGAATTTATCCTTGAACTTAGCTTAATTATATTGATGTGGTGACAATGCTTCTTGTTTTCTGAATGAATGCTTGAACAGTGCATATGTCTTTTGAAGTTGTTGTTTAAGAATGTTAAATATGTTGGCTCTTGAAAGAATGATGACTAGGAGACATGTTATTTGATAATCTGAAAAATCATAAAAATGATTCTTGAAGCAAGAAAAAGCAGCAAAGAACAAAGCTTGCAGAAAAAAAAAATAGGCGAAAAAAAAATACAAAGAAAAAGAAAAAGCAAGCAGAAAAAGCCAATAACCCTTAAAACCAAAAGGCAAGGGCAAATAAAAAGGATCCCAAGGCTTTGAGCATCAGTGGATCGGAGGGCCTAGAGGAATAAAATCCTGATCTAAGCGGCTAAACCAAGCTGTCCCTAACCATGTGCTTGTGGCGTGTAGGTGTCAAGTGAAAACTTGAGACTGAGCGGTTAAAGTCAAGGTCCAAAGCAAAAAAAGAGTGTTCTTAAGAACCCTGGACACCTCTAATTGGGGACTTTAGCAAAAGCTGAGTCACAATCTGAAAAGGTTAACCCAGTTATGTGTCTGTGGCATTTATGTATCCGGTGGTAATACTGGAAAACAAAGTGCTTAGGGCCACGGCCAAGACTCATAAAGAAGCTGTGTTCAAGAATCATCATACTGAACTAGGAGAATAAACAACACTATCTGAACTCTGAGTTCCTATAGATGCCAATCATTCTGAACTTCAATGGATAAAGTGAGATGCCAAAACTATTCAAGAGGCAAAAAGCTATAAGTCCCGCTCATATGATTGGAGCTATGTTTCATTGATAGTTTGGAATTTATAGTATATTCTCTTCTTTTTATCCTATTTGATTTTCAGTTGCTTGGGAACAAGCAACAATTTAAGTTTGGTGTTGTGATGAGCAGATAATTTATACGCTTTTTGACATTGTTTTTAGTATGTTTTTAGTAGGATCTAGTCACTTTTAGGGATGTTTTCATTAGTTTTTATGTTAAATTCACATTTCTGGACTTTACTATAAGTTTGTGTATTTTTCTGTGATTTCAGGTATTTTCTGGCTGAAATTGAGGGACTTGAGCAAAAATCAGATTCAGAGGTTGAAAAAGGACTGCTGATGCTGTTGGATTCTGACCTCCCTGCACTCAAAGTAGATTTGCTGGAGCTACAGAACTCGAAATAGCGCGCTTCCAATTGCGTTGGAAAGTAGACATCCAGGGCTTTCCAGCAATATATAATAGTCGATACTTTGGCCAAGAATTGACGACGTAAACTGGCGTTCAACGCCAGCCTTCTGCCCAAATCTGGCGTCCAGCGCCAGAAAAGGATCCAAAACCAGAGTTGAACGCCCAAACTGGCACAGAAACTGGCGTTCAACCCCACAAATGGCCTCTGCACGTGTAACACTCAAGCCCAAGCCCAAGCACACACCAAGTGGGCCCAGGAAGTGGATTTATGCATCAATTACTTACTCATGTAAACCCTAGTGACTAGTTTATTATAAATAGGACCTTTTACTAGTCTTTTTGACCATCTTTGAACGCATTGTTCTTAGACCATGGGGGCTGGCCACACGGCCATGCCTGGACCTTCACTTATGTATTTTCATACGGTAGAGTTTCTACACTCCATAGATTAAGGTGTGGAGCTCTGCTGTTCCTCAAAGATTAATGCAAAGTACTTCTGTTTTCTATTCAATTCATCTTATTTCGCTTCTAAGATATCCATTCGCACCCAAGAACGTGATGAAGGTGATGATTATGTGTGACGCTCATCACCATCTCCCCTATGAACGCGTGCCTGACAAACACCTCTGTTCTACATGAAATAAGCTAGAATGAGTATCTCTTAGATCTCCTAACCAGAATCTTCGTGGCGTAAGCTAGAATGATGGCGGCATTCAAGAGAATCCGGAAGGTCTAAACCTTGTCTGTGGTATTCTGAGTAGGATTCAATGATTGAATGACTGTGACGAGCTTCAAACTCGCGATTGTTGGGCGTTAGTGACAGACGCAAAAGGAGGGTGAATCCTATTCCAGCATGTTCGAGAACTGACAGATGAATAGCCGTGCCGTGACAGGGTGCGTGAGCATATTATTCACTGAGAGGAGGGGATGTAGCCACTGACAACGGTGATGCCCTTGCATAAAGCCAGCCATGGAAAGGAGTAAGACTGATTGGATGAAGATAGCAGGAAAGCAGAGGTTCAGAGGAACGAAAGCATCTCCATTCGCTTATCTGAAATTCCTATCAATGAATTACATAAGTGTCTCTATTCCTATTTTATTATTTAAAATTCGAAAACCACATAATTATTTTATATCCGCCTGACTGAGATTTACAAGGTGACCATAGCTTGCTTCATACCAACAATCTCCGTGGGATTCGACCCTTACTCACGTAAGGTATTACTTGGACGACCCAGTGCACTTGCTGGTTAGTTGTATCGAAGTTGTGACAGACTGTAAAACTAGATCAGAGTATCTGGCCTAAGAAGCCATTACCAGAGATCACAATTTCGTGCACCATATACTTTAGTAGATTTGGGTGAGATATTGTGACATTTAATCTATCCATTATTTAGGTCTAGGAAAGTGTGTGGTATAATCAAGGACCAAGCTTCATCTCCTCTCATGAGCAACTAGACCAAAGAATTGGCTATTGATCAAGATTGGGGAGATTGAGTTACCAAGGAATTGGGACTCAATCACTCATGATTGCCAAGAGGTCAATGAGTTGCATGATTGAAGATGAGATGAAATCAATTAATCTAGAGAATGCAATATCTGTTGATCCCAATGCATATTTTATCTTTCTTCCTTTTATTTACTTTATGGTTATTTACATTTTTTTGCACTTTACATTTCCAGCACTTTACTTTCTTGTACTTTAAATTCATGCCATTTACTTTCTTGCACTTTATTGCTTTCCTTTACTTTCATGTCATTTACATTTCTTGTTGATTATCTGATGAGCGGATAATTTATACGCTTTTTGGCATTGTTTTTAGTATGTTTTTAGTAGGATCTAGTTACTTTTAGGGATGTTTTTATTAGTTTTTATGTTAAATTCACATTTCTGGACTTTACTATGAGTTTGTGTGTTTTTCTGTGAATTCAGGTATTTTCTGGCTGAAATTGAGGGACTTGAGCAAAAATCAGATTCAGAGGTTGAAGAAGGACAGCTGATGCTGTTGGATTCTGACCTCTCTGCAATCAAAGTGAATTTTCTGGAGCTACAGAACTCCAAATGGCGCACTTCCAATTGCGTTCAAAAGTATACATCTAGTGCTTTCCAGCAAGATATAATAGTCCATACTTTTCCCGCGTTTAGATGATGCAAAAGGGCGTTGAACGCCAGTTTTACGCTGCAGTCTGGAGTTAAACGCCAGAAACACGTCACAAACCAGAGTTGAACGCCAGAAACACGTTACAAACTGGCGTTCAACTCCAAGAATGACCTCTCTACGTGTAAACTTCAAGCTCAGCCCAAGCACACACCAAGTGGGCCCCGGAAGTGGATTTATGCATCAATTACTTACTTCTGTAAACCCTAGTAGCTAGTTTAGTATAAATAGGACTTTTTACTATTGTATTGACATCCAGAATTACATCTTTTGATCTATTGATCACGTTTGGGGGCTGGCCATTCAGCCATGCCTGAACCTTTCACTTATGTATTTTTCAACGGTAGAGTTTCTGCACTCCATAGATTAAGGTGTGGACCTCTGCTGTTCCTCATGATTTAATGCAAAGTACTACTATTTTTCTATTCAATTTAACTTATTCCGCTTCTAAGATATCCATTCGTACCCAAGAACATGATGAATGTGATGATTATGTGACGCTCATCATCATTCTCACTTATGAACGCGTGCCTGACAAACACTTCCATTCTACATGCCAACAAGCTAGAATGAATATCTCTTGGATATCTAATACAAGGGACCGAGTCCGAGTTATTAGTATCTTCGTGGTATAAGTTAGAACTCATGGATGGCCATTCCTGAGATCTGGAAAGTCTAAACCTTGTCTGTAGTATTCCGAGTAGGATCTGGGAAGGGATGGCTGTGACAAACTTCAAACTCGCGAGTGCTGGGCGTAGTGACAGACGCAAAAGGATAGTAAATCCTATTCCAGTATGATCAAGAACCTCCAGATGATTAGCCATGCCGTGACAGAGCATTTGGACCATTTTCACAGAGAGGATGGGATGTAGCCATTGACAACGGTGATGCCTTACAGAAAGCTTGCCATGGAAAGGAGTAGGAATGATTGGATGAAGACAGCAGAAAAGTAGAGGTTCAGAGGAACAAAAGCATCACTATACGCTTATCTGAAATTCTCACTAATGAACTACATAAGTATTTCTATCTTTATTTTCTGTTTATTTATTATTATTATTATTCGAAAACTCCATAACCATTTGATATCCGCCTGACTGAGATTTACAAGATGACCATAGCTTGTTTCAAGCCGACAATCTCCATGGGATCGACCCTTACTCACGTAAGGTTTATTACTTGGACGACCCAGTGCACTGATGACAAGTCATCTTAGCCTATTTTAAATAATCTTTTTCTTTTGTTTTCATTAGAATTATGCACTTTCTTGAGCTACAAGCAAGCCAATTAGGTAGATTTTCATGTTTCCTTTGATTTAATCAACCATGTATGAATTCATGCTATTTCATGAGGTTTTATACTATAATTGTTACATATTATGAAAGAATGAATATCTCATGATTTTAAGCATAGCTTTGATGTGTTTGGTTGATTAATGATAGGTGAAGAAAGCTTGGAGAAAGGTTGAAGCAAGAAGGAATAGCTAGGAGTAAAGAGAAGACAATGGAATAAGTGAAATTGAACCAGGAAGCAAAAAGCTGGACCTAAAGTTAGCCTCAAACTTTTGCACAAACTTTTGGGTGAAAAGTTAGCCCCAATGTTAGCCCCTAACTTTTGGGCTAACGTTGGAACTTGAAACTCACTCCCTGGGCACCAAAAGTTTGCGCCAACGTTAGCCCCTAACTTTGAGGCTAACGTTGGCACATGAAAATCACCCCTGGGCACCAAACGTTTGCGCCAACGTTAGCCCTTAACTTGGTGGCTAACGTTGGCACATGAAAATCACAAGGGGAGGAGCAAAAGTTTGCGCCAACGTTAGCCCCTAACTTGGTGGCTAACGTTGGCGCCACAAGTGCACAAGGTAAGGCCAACGTTGGGGCCAAAGTTAGACCCCTAACTTTGGCACCAACGTTGGTATCAGCTGGATATGGGTGCTGATATGAAAAGTTTGGGCAAAAGTTAGCCCCTAACTTTTGCTCAAACTTTTGGTCGAACTTTTGCAAAACTCCAACCCGGTTCAATTGGTTCGTTTTGGTTCCTCTTCAAACTCCAAGAGCAATCAACCAAGGCCTCTTTCAACCCAATTCCACCAAGAGCAAAGGCCCAACTCAAGGCTTGAAGATCATTGGAAGAAAGTGTATAAATAGGATAGAATTCAAGTTCTTCGGGGAGCTTTCTTTTGGAATTTTCATAATAGTTTTTGGAAAGCTTTCTTTTGGAATTTTCATAATAGTTTTCGGAGAGCTTTCTTTTGGAATTTTCATAATAGTTTTCGGAGAGCTTTCTTTTGGGAATTTTCATAATAGTTTTCGGAGAGCTTTTGATATTGAGTGATCTTTAATTTCTTTGTCTTGGGGAAGGAGAATTCACTTCTCTTCCTATCAGTTTTATTGCTTTCAATTTCAATTACAATTGTCTTGGATTTTTGGGTTGGAGAATTGAAGAAATTCTGTTTCAATCTCAACCTTGGATCTCAATGCTTTATTTACTGCTTGATTGAATTTCAATTTCTGTTAATTGCTCTTCATCCACTTTCTTTGAATTTCAATTACAATTTCTTGTTGGATCTAGGAAGGCATTGAGATCTAGACTTGGTTTTCTAGTCTCTGGGTCCTGAGATCTAGTTTCCCAATTTTACATTCTCTATTACTGTTTTCCATGTTCATTTACTTTTCTGCTCTAAGATCCAATTTGATCCCACTCATCTTCTACTTCTCTGCTTGATGCAATTTACTTTTCCTTGTTTAAATTCTGCAAATCCAATCCCCAATTCCCTTTACAATTCCAGCCGTTTACATTTCTTGCACTTTAAGATTCCGCAATTTACATTTCTTGCATTCTAAGTTTCTGCTATTTAATTTCTTGTTCTTTAAGATTCAGCACTTTAATTCCCTGTTCTCTTTACTTCCATGCAATTTAATTTCTGCAAATCACAAAACACTCAACCAAATCTTGATTCGCTTGACTAAATTAACCACTAAGCTGAAATTGCTCAATCCTTCAATCCCTGTGGGATCGACCTCACTCCCGTGAGTTTTTATTACTTGATACGACCCGGTACACTTGCCGGTTAGATTTGTGTGTTTTGGGAGAAATTCATTTTTCCTCCAAAATACTCATCATGCACTTACTGGTTAGTTGTACGAAGTTGTGAAACAGATATAAGATCATGAACATGCATATTGAATTTTAAGCGCCGTTACCAAGGAATGGAATGATCACGATTTCGCACACCAAGTTTTTGGCGCCGTTGCCGGGGATTACAATTTCGTGCACCAAGTTTTTGGCGTCGTTGCCGGGGATTGTTCGAGTTTGGACAACTGACGGTTCATCTTGTTGCTCAGATTAGGTAACTTTATTTTAATTTTAAGTTTTTGTTTTTATTCTTTTAATTTTCGAAAAAATTTCCAAAAAAATAAAATATATTTTTCTTCAGAATTTTTAAGAATTAATTCTAGTGTTTCATGAAGCATGTTGAAGTCTGGCTGGCTGTAAAGCCATGTCTAAATTCATTTGGATTGAGGCTTCCAAATCATCATTACAAGAGCAAGCTAGTTGTTGCTAATCAAATTTGTTATTGTATGACTGATTTGTATCTTCTAAAGCTTGGCTGGCCATTGGCCATGTCTAGTGTTTTGGACCGGAGCTTTCATTGAAAGCTTGGCTGGCTAGTGAGCCATGTCTAATTCCTGGACTGACGCTTTAGACTAAGAGTGCAAGATTCCCGGAATTCATATTAAAAATTTTGGACTCCTTATTTTTCTTTTTCACATTAATTTTTGAAAAATCCAAAAAAATTAGAAAATCATAAAATCAAAAATATTCTTGTGTTTCTTGTTTGAGTCTTGAGTCAATTTTATGTTTAGTGTCAATTGCACGTTTTAAATTTTGCATAAAATTTTCGAAAAATTCATGCATTCATAGTGTTCTTCATGATCTTCAAGTTGTTTTTGGTAAGTCTTCTTGTTTGATCTTGATGTTTTCTTGTTTTGTATCTTTTGTTGTTTTTCATGTGCATTTTTGCATTCATGGTGTCTAAGCATTAAAGATTTCTAAGTTTGGTGTCTTGCATGTTTTCTTTGCATAGAAAAATTTTCAAAAAATATGTTCTTGATGTTTATCATAATCTTCAAAGTGTTCTTGGTGTTCATCTTGACATTCATAGCGTTCTTGCATGCATTCTATGTTTTGATTCATAACTTTCATGCATTGAGTCTTTTTTTTTTGAATTGTTCTTGGTGTTCATCTTGACATTCATAGCGTTCTTGCATGCATTCTATGTTTTGATTCATAACTTTCATGCATTGAGTCTTTTTTTTTTCTCTTTCTTCATTAAAAAATTCAAAAAAAAATATATGTTATCTTTTTAAAAATCTTATCTTTTTAAAATCTTTTTCAAAAATCATATCTTTTCCATTTTTATTTATTTTTGAAAATTTCAAAAATCTTTTTCAAAATATTTTCAAAATCTTTTTCTTATTTTATCATATTTTCAAAAACCACATCATCAATTAATGTTTTGATTCAAAATTTTCAAGTTTGTTACTTTCTTGTTAAGAAAGATTCAAACTTTAAGTTCTAGAATCATATCTTGTGATTTCTTGTGAGTCAAGTCATTAATTGTGATTTTAAAATTCAAATCTTTTTCAAAACTATTTCTAATCATATCTTTCTATCATATCTTTTTAAAATCATATCTTTTACAAAAAAATTTGATTTTAAAATATCTTTTCTAACTTCTTATCTTCTTATCTTTTAAAAATTGATTTTCAAAATTTGTTTCAACTAACTGATTAACTTTTTGTTTGTTTCTTATCTCTTTCAAAACTACCTAACTAACTATCCCTCTCTAATTTTCGAAAATACCTCCCTCTTTTTCAAAATTTTTTTTTAGTTAATTAATTGTTTAAATTTTAATTTTAATTTTAATTCTCCTTTAATTTTCGAAAATCATCAACTTCTTTTCAAAAAAAATTAATTTTCGAAATTCCCTCTCCCTCATCTCCTTCTATTTATTTATTCATCTACTAACACTTCTCCTCACCCAAAAATTCGAACCCCTTCTTCTCTTCTGAGTTCGAATTCTTCTCTTCTTCATTCTCTTTCTTCTTTTCTTCTACTCACACAAGGGAACCTCTATACTGTGGTAAAAAGGATCCCTATTATTATTTTCTATTCCCTTCTTTTTCATATGAGCAGGAGCAAGGACAAGAACATTCTTGTTGAAGCAGACACTGAACCTGAAAGGACTCTGAAGAGGAAACTGAGAGAAGCTAAAATACAACAATCCAGAGACAACCTTACAGAAATTTTCGAAAAGGAAGAGGAGATGGCAGCCGAAAATAATAATAATGCAAGGAGGATGCTTGGTGACTTCACTGCACCTAATTCCAATTTACATGGAAGAAGCATCTCAATCCCTGCCATTGGAGCAAACAATTTTGAGCTTAAACCTCAATTAGTTTCTCTGATGCAACAGAACTGCAAGTTTCATAGACTTCCATCTGAAGATCCTTTTCAAATCTTAACTGAATTCTTGCAGATATGTGATACTGTTAAGACTAATGGAGTAGATCCTAAAGTCTACAGGCTCATGCTTTTTCCTTTTGCTGTAAGAGACAGAGCTAGAATATGGTTGGACTCTCAACCCAAGGATAGCCTGAACTCTTGGGATAAGCTGGTCATGGCTTTCTTAGCCAAGTTCTTTCCTCCTCAAAAGCTGAGTAAGCTTAGAGTGGATGTTCAAACCTTCAGACAGAAAGAAGGTGAATCCCTCTATGAAGCTTGGGAGAGATATAAGCAACTGACCAAAAAGTGTCCTTCTGACATGCTTTCAGAATGGACCATCCTGGATATATTCTATGATGGTCTGTCTGAATTAGCTAAGATGTCATTGGATACTTCTGCAGGTGGATCCATTCACCTAAAGAAAATGCCTGCAGAAGCTCAAGAACTCATTGACATGGTTGCTAATAACCAATTCATGTACACTTCTGAGAGGAATCCTGTGAGTAATGGGACGCCTCAGAAGAAGGGAGTTCTTGAAATTGATACTCTGAATGCCATATTGGCTCAGAATAAAATATTGACTCAGCAAGTCAATATGATTTCTCAGAGTCTAAATGGAATGCAAGCTGCATCCAACAGTACTCAAGAGGCATCTTCTGAAGAAGAAGCTTATGATCCTGAGAACCCTGCAATATCAGAGGTGAATTACATGGGTGAACTCTATGGGAACACCTATAACCCCTCATGGAGAAATCACCCAAATTTCTCATGGAAGGATCAACAAAAGCCTCAACAAGGCTTTAATATTGGTGGAAGAAACAGGTTTAACAATAGTAAACCTTTTCCATCATCCACTCAGCAACAGACAGAGAATTCTGAGCAGAATCCATCTAGCTTAGCAAATTTAGTCTCTGATCTATCTAAGGCCACTCTGAGTTTCATGAATGAAACAAGGTCAATCATTAGAAATTTGGAGGCACAAGTGGGCCAGCTGAGTAAAAGGGTCACTGAAACTCCTCCTAGTACTCTCCCAAGCAATACAGAAGAAAACCCAAAAGGAGAGTGCAAGGCCATTGAATTGACCATCATGGCCGAACCTACAAGAGAGGAAGAGGACGTGAATCCCAGTGAGGAAGACCTCTTGGGACGTCCAGTGATTAACAAAGAGTTTCCCTCTGAGGAACCAAAGGAATCTGAGGCTCATCTAGAGACCATAGAGATTCCATTGAACCTCCTTATGCCCTTCATGAGCTCTGATGAGTATTCTTCTTCTGAAGAGAATGAGGTTGTTACTGAAGAGCAAGTTGCCAAGTACCTTGGTGCAATCATGAAGCTGAATGCCAAACTATTTGGTAATGAGACTTGGGAAGATGAACCTCCCTTGCTCATCAATGAACTGAGTGATCTGGATCAACTGACATTGCCTCAGAAGAAACAGGATCTTGGAAAGTTCCTAATACCTTGTACCATAGACACCATGACCTTTGAGAAGGCTCTATGTGACCTGGGGTCAGGAATAAACCTCATGCCACTCTCTGTAATGGAGAAACTGGGAATCTTTGAGGTGCAAGCTGCTAGAATCTCATTAGAGATGGCAGACAATTCAAGAAAAGAGGCTTATGGACAAGTAGAGGACATGCTAGTAAAGGTTGAAGGCCTTTACATCCCTGCTGATTTCATAATCCTAGACACTGGAAAGGATGAGGATGAATCCTTCATCCTTGGAAGACCCTTCTTAGCCACAGCAAGAGCTGTGATTGATGTGGACAGAGGAGAATTGATCCTTCAACTAAATGAGGACAACCTTGTGTTTAAAACTCAAGGATCTCTCTTTGTAACCATGGAGAGGAAGCATGAAAAGCTTCTCTCACTGTAGAGTCAATTAGAGCCCCCACAGTCAAACTCTAAGTTTGGTGTTGAACTTCCATATCCAAACTCTAAGTTTGGTGTTGGGAAGTCTCAACAATGCTCTGAACATCTGTGAGGCTCCATGAGAGCTCACTGTCAAGCTATTGACATTAAAGAAGCGCTTGTTGGGAGGCAATCCAATTTTTATTTATCTAATTTTATTTTTATTCTTATTGTTCTTTCATGTTTTATTAGGTTCATAATCATGTGGAGTCACAAAATAAATAGAAAAATTAAAAACAGAATCAAAAACAGCAGAAGAAAAATCACACCCTGGAGGAAGAGCTTACTGGCGTTTAAACGCCAGTAAGGAGCATCTGGCTGGCGTTCAACACCAGAACAGAGCATGGATCTGGCGTTGAACGCTAGAAACAAGCAGCATCCTGGCGTTCAGACAACAGGAATGCACACTGCGGAAAGCTGGCGCTGAACGCCAGAAACATGCTGCATCTGGGCGTTGAACGCCCAGAACAAGCATCAATTCAGCGTTTAAATGCCAGAATTGCATGCAAAGGCATTTTACATGCCTCAATGGTGCAGGAATGTAAATTCTTGACACCTCAGGATCTGTGGACCCCACAGGATCATCTCAGCATCTGTGGACCCCACAGGATCCCCACCTACCTCCACTCATACTCTCCCCTCTTCTCATTCATCCTCTCTTCCCAATAAACACCTTTCTCCAAAACCCATTCACCACTCACATCCATCCACTCTTCCCCATAAACCTACCTCATAAACCCCACCTACCTTCAAAATTCAAAATCATTTTCCCACCCAAACCCACCCCATATGGCCGAACCTTAACCCCTCTCCCTCCACTATATAAACCTCTCCATTCTTCTTCATTCTCACATAACACAACCCTCTCATCCCCTTCTTGGCCGAAACACAACCCTCTCTCCCTCTCTTCCATACCTTCTTCTTCTTCTTCTTTTCTTTCTTCTCTTGCTCGAAGGCGAGCAATATTCTAAGTTTGGTGTGGTAAAAGCATAAGCTTTTTATTTTTCCATTACCATTGATGGCACCTAAGACCGGAGAATCCTCTCGAAAAGGGAAAGGAAAGACAAAAGCTTCCACCTCCGAGTCATGGGAGATGGAAAGATTCATCTCCAAAGCCCATAAAGACCACTTCTATGACGTTGTGGCCAAGAAGAAGGTGATCCCCGATGTCCCTTTCAAACTCAAGAAAAATGAGTATCCAAAGATCTGACATGAGATCCAAAGAAGAGGTTGGGAAGTTCTAACAAACCCCATCCAACAAGTCGGAATTCTAATGGTTCAAGAGTTCTATGCTAATGCATGGATCACTAGGAACCATGATCGAAGTAAGAACCCGAACCCAAAGAATTATCTCACCATGGTTCGGGGGAAATACTTAGATTTTAGTCCGAAAAATGTGAGGTTGGCGTTCACCTTGCCAATGATGGAAGAGAACGCACGCCCCTACACAAGAAGAGTCAACTTTGATCAAAGGTTGGACCAAGTCCTCATGGACATATGTGTGGAAGGAGCTCAATGGAAGATTGACTCAAAAGGCAAACCGGTTCAACTGAGAAGACTAGACCTTAAGCCTGTAGCTAGAGGATGGTTGGAGTTCATTCAACGCTCAATCATTCCCACTAGCAACCGGTCTGAAGTTACAATAGACCGGGCCATCATGATCCATAGCATCATGATTGGGGAGGAAGTGGAGGTTCATGAGATTATACCTCAAGAACTCTACAAGGTGGCTGACAAGTCCTCCACTATGGCAAGGTTAGCCTTTCCTCACCTCATTTGCCACCTATGTAATTCGGCTGGGATTGACATAGAGGGAGATATCCTCATTGAAGAGGACAAGCCCATCATTAAGAAAAGGATGGAGCAAACAAGAGAGCCTATTCATGGATCTCAAGAGACGCATGAAGAAGCTCATCACCAAGAAATCCCTGAGATGCCTCAAGGGATGCACTTTCCTCCATAGAATTTTTGGGAGTAAATCAACACCTCCCTAGGAGAATTAAGTTCCAACATGGGACAATTAAGGGTGGAACATCAAGATCACTCCATCATCCTCCATGAAATTAGAGAAGATCAAAGAGCAATGAGGGAGGAGCAACAAAGACAAGGAAGGGACATAGAAGAGCTCAAGGACATCATTGGTTCCTCAAGAAGGAAACGCCACCATCACTAAGGTGGACTCATTCCTTGTTCTCAAATTTTCTGTTTTTCGTTTTCTTTATGTTAAGTGCTTATCTATGTTAGTGTCTTATTACATGATCATTAGTATTTAGTAACTTTGTCTTAAAGTTATGAATGTCCTATGAATCCATCACCTCTTTTAAATGAAAAATGTTTTTAATTCAAAAGAACAAGAAGTACATGAGTTTCAAATTAATCCTTGAACTTAGTTTAATTATATTGATGTGGTGACAATACTTTTTGTTTTCTGAATGAATGCTTGAACAGTGCATATGTCTTTTGAAGTTGTTGTTTAAGAATGTTAAATATGTTGGCTCTTGAAAGAATGATGACAAGGAGACATGTTATTTGATAATCTAAAAAATCATAAAAATGATTCTTGAAGAAAGAAAAAGCAGTGAATACAAAAGCTTGCAGAAAAAAAAAAGAAAAAAAATGGCAAAAAAAAAGAGAGAAAGAAAAAGAAAAAGCAAGCAGAAAAAGCCAATAAACCTTAAAACCAAAAGGCAAGGGTAATAAAAAGGATCCAAGGCTTTGAGCATCAGTGGATAGGAGTGCCTAAAGGAATAAAATCATGGCCTAAGCGGCTAAACCAAGCTGTCCCTAACCATGTGCTTGTGGCGTGAAGGTGTCAAGTAAAAACTTGAGACTGAGCGGTTAAAGTCAAGGTCCAAAGCAAAAAAAAAAGAGTGTTCTTAAGAACCCTGGACACCTCTAATTGGGGACTTTAGCAAAGCTGAGTCACAATCTGAAAAGGTTCACCCAGTTATGTGTCTGTGGCATTTATGTATCCGGTGGTAATACTGGAAAACAAAGTGCTTAGGGCCCCGGCCAAGACTCATAAAGTAGCTATGTTCAAGAATCAACATACTGAACTAGGAGAATCAATAACACTATCTGAACTCTGAGTTCCTATAGATGCCAATCATTCTGAACTTCAATGGATAAAGTGAGATGCCAAAACTATTCAAGAGGCAAAAAGCTACAAGTCCCGCTCATCTGATTAGAGCTATGTTTCACTGATATTTTGGAATTTATAGTATATTCTCTTCTTTTTATCCTATTTGATTTTCAGTTACTTGGGGACAAGCAACAATTTAAGTTTGGTGTTGTGATGAGCGGATAATTTACACGCTTTTTGGCATTGTTTTTAGTATGTTTTTAGTAGGATCTAGTTACTTTTAGGGATGTTTTTATTAGTTTTTATGTTAAATTCACATTTCTAGACTTTACTATGAGTTTGTGTGTTTTTCTATAATTTCAGGTATTTTCTGGCTGAAATTGAGGGACTTGGGCAAAAATCAGATTCAGAGGTTGAAGAAGGACTGCTGATGCTGTTGGATTCTGACCTCCCTGCACTCAAAGTGAATTTTCTGGAGCTACAGAACTCCAAATGGCGCGCTTCCAATTGCGTTCGAAAGTAGACATCCAGGGCTTTCCAGCAATATATAATAGTCCATACTTTGAAAAAGGATTGACGACATAAACTGGCGTTCAACGCCAGTTCCATGCTGCAGTCTGGCGTCCAGCGCCAGAACAAGTTGCAAAGTGGAGTTCAACGCCAGAAACACGTTACAAACTGGCGTTCAACTCCAAGAATGACCTCTCCACGTGTAAACTTCAAGCTCAGCCCAAGCACACACCAAGTGGGCCCCGGAAGTAGATTTCTACATCATTTACTCAATTCTGTAAACCCTAGTAACTAGTTTAGTATAAATAGGACTTTTTACTATTGTATTTAGATCTTATGATTTTTAGTTCAACTTTGGATCATATTGATCACGTTTGGGGGCTGGCCATTCGGCCATGCCTGGACCTTCATCACTTATGTATTTTCAACGATAGAGTTTCTGCACTCCATAGATTAAGGTGTGGAGCACTGCTGTTCCTCATGATTTAATGCAAAGTACTACTATTTTTCTATTCAATTCAACTTATTCTGCTTCTAAGATATCCATTCGCACCCAAGAACATGATGAATGTGATGATTATGTGACGCTCATCATCATTTTCACTTATGAACGCGTGCCTGACAAACACTTTCGTTCTACATGCAAACAAGCTAGAATGAGTATCTCTTAGATATCTAATATAGAGGACCGAGTCCGAGATATTAGAATCTTTGTGGTATAAGTTAGAACCCATGGATGGCCATTCCTGAGATCCGGAAAGTCTAAACCTTGTCTGTGGTATTCCGAGTAGGATCTGGGAAGGGATGGCTGTGACGAACTTCAAACTCGCGAGTGCTGGGCGTAGTGACAGACGCAAAAGGAGGGTGAATCCTATTCCAGTATGATCGAGAACCTCCAGATGATTAGCCGTGCCGTGACAGAGCATTTGGACCTTTTTCACAGAGAGGATGGGATGTAGCCATTGACAACGGTGATGCCTTACAGAAAGCTTGCCATGGAAAGGAGTAGGAATGATTGGATGAAGACAGCAGGAAAGCAGAGGTTCAGAGGAATGAAAGCATCTCTATACGCTTATCTGAAATTCTCACTAATGAACTACATAAGTATTTCTATCTTTATTTTCTGTTTATTTATTATTATTATTCGAAAACTCCATAACCATTTGATATCCGCCTGACTGAGATTTTCAAGATGACCATAGCTTGCTTCAAGCCGACAATCTCCATGGGATCGACCCTTACTCACGTAAGGTTTATTACTTAGACGACCCAATGCACTTGCTGGTTAGTTGTACGAAGTTGTGAAACAGATATAAGATCATGAACATGCGTATTGAGTTTTTAGTGCCGTTACCAAGGAATGGAATGATCACGATTTCGCACACCATTATCTCTCCTTAATGTCTGTCTAACTAGAATAATCAATCAACTATTGTTTGCTTAATCCGTTAATCTTTGTGGGATTCGACCTCACTCTATTGTGAGTTTTTACTTGACGAAAATTCGGTATACTTGCCAAAGACGGATTCATTATATTCAATATAGTGAACTCAAAAATCCAGTTCATCAAATTTATGGCACCGTTGCCGGGGTTTAATTGTGATTAATAAACTACCGGTTGGTTGATTACCTAGATTAGATACTTTCTTTCTTTCTTTTTATTTTTGTCATTTAATTTCTTTTAATTTTCTCTTGCTAGTAAGGTGTTTGTGTTATTGCCTCACTAAGAATTCCTTATCTATGACACAAGGAATTTTAATTTCTCTTGGTGATTGTGTTTAATACAAAGTATCTTCAAGTAGGAATGGAGTTTACCTCATCTTCGGATCAAGCAAATTTCATGGGATATTGCCCACCACCACAAAATGATTCAAGTCATTATCCTAATGGTGGATGGGAATATCACCAAGGAATGATAGAGTATGAGCAATCAAATGAAATGGAATACCTCCCAGAGCCACAAAATAGCTCATATTGTTATGACAACTACCGAAATTGTGGCTGGGGAAGAGATTTTAATGCTGCATACCCCATTCTTCAAAAACCATCATCCCGTAATTGTCCAACATATGCACCTCCACAAACTCTTCTAGCATTTGTAATAGAAGAACTCTCCAAGAGATATCTCTTCATTGTCTAACTCAGTGAGTTCTTAAGGCAAAATGTAAGAGAGGTTATTGAAGATGTGAAAGCCTCAATGAAGAGTCAAGAAAAGCAAATGAGACAATTGGCACAATATTTTGTTGATGAACCAACCAATATCTTTCCCTGGCCAGGGAAAGAATATCATGCCATCACTTTAAGGAGTGGAGTAGTGCTTAATGTGGGTGAAAATGAGAAATTGGTAGAACAAGAGAAAGAGATCCTTATACCAAGTGAGCCACCATTCTAAGAAGTTCTTGATGAAGAGGACACTCCAACCATCCCACAACATCCAAGTTTTGAAAATAAAGAAGTGAAGGCAATCAACCAAAGCACTGGAATAAGAATTGTGACCAAGAAATAATTGACTATATCCATGAAAAAGAGAGGGTCAAAGAACAATTCAACCCCTGCTCCAACAAGCAAGTTCACTCAAACTAACAATAAAAGAAAGCTTGTTGGGAGGCAAAAACAGGGGATATCAAACTTCTCCTCTTCCTCTCTAAAATCATTTCTCTTAATCAATTGGAAGAAGATGAAGAAATTTGAGAACAACATGTCAAGCTAATGACATTAAAAGAGCGCTTGTTGGAAGGCAACCCAACGGTAGGTAACAATTTATTTCTTTGCTTAGTTTACTTTCAATAATTTGGCATGAGATTGCATGAAATAAGTTTGGTGTTGCCATGCAACAATTTGATTTCCAAACCTTCGCTGGGTACTTGCATCATTCTAAAATCAAGGTGTCACACTAAGTTTGGTGCTACCACTTACCTTTCATGCAAAGTACCATGCACACACCACTTATGAATGCAATCACATTGCCTCTGTTTCTTTCTTGTGCCTTTATGGCATCCTTAATTTTGCTTGCCTAACCACATGTATTACTCATATCTTATTGTTCTAAGACATTCATGAACCATTATAAATTCCATCACCACTGTTTTATTTGTTGCTTGAGGACAAGCAATCAATCTAAGTTTGGTGTGGGAAGGGGAAGAATATGAGAAAAATGACAATAATAATGAAGATGAACTATAAGGTGGTAAAGTTCTTTTTCCTCTTATTTGTTTCTAGTACTTTAAATTGTATTATTGTCTCTTATTCCTTTGTATAAATGTGTGTTATGAATAAGCATAGCTTGATTGCTAAATTGTAACATGTGCTATGACATTATGACTACCATCTTGAATTTTATGAGTTCAAAGTAATTAAGCATCATGATCATAAACAAACAAGGTAATTAAAGAAGTTAGTATGGGCTTATAAGTACTGGGAAGCTAGTATGACTATTATTGCTGAATTGCATTTAAATTGATTTAATTGAAGTTTTCATCTAGGACACTTTATGAAATTTTTGAAATCATGAAAACCTTGAAGAAGCAAATGCAAATAAAGCAAGAAAAAGAAAGGGAAAAGAATGAGAAAGCTGAAGGCTCTGAGTACCAATGACAATGCATTTGTCAAGTACTTGTGGTGTTTATGTATTAAGCAAAAAGCTTGAAAATAAAACACTTAGAGTCAAGGTTAGACTCAAGTGAAAAGTACTCCCTCAAAGCTCAAAGCTCTGAGCATCAATGATTAGAGAGTAAAGAAAAGAAACAAATGAGCTAAAAGAGTCCTCTAATTAAATGCTTGTGGTGCTTATGTATCAAGTGGTAATACTTGAAAACAAAGCATTTAGAGTCGTAGCTTTCAACAAATGGTGTAAAACAACCAAGAAGCTAAGCTAAGAAAACAATGAAAAGCTTGTTTCAAGGAAGGAACATAAAGAAAAAGATTTCATAAAATGAGCTAGATAGAAGCATCAATCATTTGAATCAATTCTATGATTGTAGCATGCATATGAAACTAGCCAACCATGAACATAAAAATTACTACACTTCTCACCTTGGTTTGTCAAAATTTATTGCATGATTATTTGTTTGCTTGAGGACAAGTGACGAACGATCAATTTATATAGGTTAGGAATTTGATTATTAAAATAGAATTGGTGTTGTAAGTATATTCCTAACCCAACAAATTGACCATCAATCAAATGTTATCACAATTCAAATGAAATATAAACCGAGAGTATTTAACTCCCGGGTCGTCTTCCCTAGGAGTTGCAATTAAGTGTACAATTATTGGCTATGAGAGAGAGTGCATGGAGAATTGGGAATGAAAGCAAGAGAGCAAGGGAATGTAAATAGCAAGAAAGTAAATGGAAAGCAAGAAAGGCAAGAAATGTAAGTAGCAAGGAATTGAAACAAGCATGCATAAAATTAAATGGCAACTCTTGGCAAGAATTGGGGAGTTTATGATTCCTATCCTAGTTATGGACCACAAACATGGCAATTGTGTGGAATCAATCCAAATTAGTCAATCCTCCTTGAGAATTAGTCAAAAAGCCATAATTGATCTCAATCCATAAGTCCTAGTCAACTCACTAATTACTTAGTGAAAGACTAGTGTCAATGAAAACCAAACCAATTAACTATTCTCACACAATACGGAATGGACATCCACAACTCAATTCCACCCAAACATCCAATTTCTCAACCAAGAGTGTGAAAACTAAACATGCAAGAAATTAAATGAAAGCAAGTAAAAGTCAAAGCAATAAAATGCAAGGAAAGGAAACTTAAAAAGCAAGAAAACCTCTTGGCATGCAATTGAGAGCTAAGGTTACCTATGCTAGCCATTGACCACAAACACATGATGATTATGAAGAGTTAATCCTACTTAGTCAACCTTACATCGAAGATAAGTCAAATAGGCATAGTTAATTTCACTCCCTAAATCCTATGTCAACACTAAGGGGTCACATAGAGTCAAGGAAAACCAAATCAACTAACTACTCTAATATATCAAACAAGAATGGACTTCAATGACTCAAGGATCACCAAAGTCAACAATTTCAAACCAAGAGTGGAGAAAATTTTAGTGAAAACTAAGCCAAGCATTTTATCAAACACTTGGTGTGTATGAGAATAAAATAATATTAAATTGCAATAGAATAAATTCTAAAATACCAAAAACAAGAAAATGACAATCACAACTAAAGGAAGCAATAAATGACATGGAAACATAAATTTACATTAATTGGAATTAAAATAACAAAAGTGTGCATAACATGAAAATTGCCATAAAAGAGAAAAGAACAAAAGAGATGAAGAAGATAAAGACAATAAAGCATAGAAACATAAATGAAACTACACTAAAGCAAGAATTAAACTGCTGAAATTAAAAGAAAACTAAGCTAAAAACCCTAATTATAGAGAGAGGAGAGAGCTTCTCTCTCTAGAAACTAAGAGAAAACATAATAAAAGCTAAACCTAATTCTCCCTCCCCCTTCATCCTTCTTCAATTTGGCCTTAAATAGCTTCAAAAAATGAGTTGGATTGGGTTTTGGGGCCCAAAAATCGCTGCCAGCGAGTTGCAACTAATGAGGTCTCGTGCAAGGACCTGTGCGGACGCACAGATGTGTGCATCCGCACACATGCTGAATCTTGACTTGTGCATACGCACAAGTACCTGTGTGTACGCACACATAGACTTATGTCCACTATAGCAAATTACATATCATTTTGAAGTCCCGGATGTTAGCTTTCCAATACCGCTGGAACCGCCTCATTTGGACCTCTGTAGCTCAAGTTATGACCAATTTAGTACAGAGAGGTCAGGGCTGGCAGCTTTCCAAATCCTTCATTTCTTGAATTCTTCCCTTTTGCATGCTCTTTTCCTCACTTCTTCAACCCATACTTGCTTTGGAAACATGAAAATCACTTAACAAATACATCAAGGCACCAAATGGGATTAAAGTGAATAAAATTGACTAAATTAAGAACAAAAGAGCATGTTTTCACTTTCAAGCACAATTTAGGAAGAAATCTCAAAAGCATGCTATTTATGTGAATAAATATGGGTTTATGTGATGGAATCCACTCAAATCAAACCAAAATATATCATAAAATATGGATTCATCAACAAGCAAAGTTTAAGTTTGGTGTTGTGATGACTGCGCATCATGTTATATTTTTCTATGCTTTTTCATATAAAAAATTAGTTTATAATGCCCAATTACTGAGTATTTGTTGTGCTTAAGTTTTATATTGCTTTAATCTTTTGATTTGATGAATTTAGTAGAAAATTGTGTGAAAAGAAGCAAAAATCACAAAACAAGCAAAGGAAGCTGGCGTGCCTGGGCGTGGCACGCAGGCTTATGAAACAGAAAGGGTGCTCAACACTACACAATGGGTGTGGCACACCAAGCATAGGCGTGGCATGCCAGTTATATTTTTCAGAGAAGGGAGGAAGTTGCATCACTATGGGTGTGCCACTTGGTGCTCTGGGTGTGGCATGCCAAGCTTGTGAAGCCAACTCCCATCAATGGGCGTGCCACTTGGTGCTCTGGGCGTGGCAAGCCAAGCTTGTGAAGCCAACTCTCATCAATGGGCGTGCCACTTGGTGCTCTGGGCGTGGCACGCCAAGCTTGTGAAGTCAAGATCTCAAAGAAGGCGTGCCACTTGGTGTTTTGGGCGTGTCCCACCAGGCCAACATTCTAGCAAAGAAGATTGAGGAGTTCTACATCGGCGTGGCACGCCAATCTTGGGTGTGGCACGCCGGGGAATATGCCAGCCTGACCTCCTCCTATTCAAATAAAGATATCTTTAGCTACACAACTCCAAATGAGGTGATTCTAGTTCCATTAGAAAGTAGACATCTAGAGCTTTCCAACCATATATAACACTTTATAGTGAACACTAGAATGGAGGACGATATTGACCCCGAAAATACAAAGAGCACAACACATCCCTGTAGAGATACTAGCTTGACCTCTTCATCTTCAAAGGAACATAACTTGAGTTGTAGAGATTCAAATGATATGATGTTGGTGGCATTGGAAAGTGGACAGCTAGAGCTTTCTAACGATATATAACACTTTATAGTGGACATTAAATATGAAGGTAAAAAAGACCATTCTTTTAGCGTTATAAGCTAGGCGTGTCTATGGGCGTGGCACGCCAATTCCTTTCCTAAAAAGGGCGTGGCATGCCAGTTCTAATGGCCAGAGAGGAAGATTTAGTGCATCATTGAAGGCGTGGCATGCCAAGGATGGGCGTGTCACGCTGGGGTATTTGACAGACTAACCTCTTCACCTTCAAATGCACATAACTTGAGCTACAGAAGTTCAAATGAGTTGATTCTAGTGGAATTAGAAAGCTGACATCTAGGGCTTTATAACAATATATAATACTTCATAGTGGACATTCAATTTGAGGCCCAAAAAACTCCATCTATTCAGCATTGCAAAGTGGGTCATACTCTAGTGAGAAATTTCTATTGGTCATGGCACTTGAAACCACACACCAACTTCTCCTTGCAGCCCCCAACCTTCAACCAAGCCCACTCCAACTCTCATTCAAGCTACAATTGTCAACCAATCAAGGCCACAAGAAGCATCTAGAATAGTTCAATTTTCATTTCATTGTAATTTGCTTTTAATTTCATTTAAGTTTGTAATTTAGGAGAGCCTATATAAAGGCCTTAGTTTCATAGAATTTGGGGGGATCATGATTCTAGACACAATTGGAGGAGTGGGTCTTCGGACCCCCTCCTTCCACCCTTCTCTTCTCCTCCATTTTCTTTCTTACTTTATAAATATTTTAGTTATGAATCACTAACTCTTTCCATTGGAAAAGAGAGCTCTATTGCTATTTGATGGATTAATTTGTTTTTATTCTTCTTATTCTCTTCATCTCTCTTTGATTTACTTGAAGGATTTTTGTTCTTCGTGTTAGCATTCAATTATCTTAGAAAAGAGATTGAATGTATTTGGGTTTTATGTGAACTTTGGAAGTGGAATCGTAAAACCATGCTTGAAAATTCTTCTCACACTTGAGTAGATTTAGGTATGGATGGGATATTGTGACATTTAATCTATCCATTATTTGGGCCTAGGAAAGTGTGTGGTATAATCAGGGACCAAGCTTCATCTCCTCTCATGAGCAACTAGACTAAGGAATTGGCTATTGATCAAGATTAGGGAGATTGAGTTACCAAGGAATTGTGACTCAATCACTCATGATTGTCAAGAGGTCAATGAGTTGCATAATTGAAGATGAGATGAAATTAATTAATCTGGAGAATGCAATATCTCTTGATCCCAATGCTTATTTTATCTTTCTTCCTTTTATTTACTTTATACATTTTTTTTTTGCACTTTACATTTCCAGCACTTTACTTTCTTGTACTTTACATTCATGCTATTTACTTTCTTGCACTTTATTGCTTTTCTTTACTTTCATGTCATTTATATTTATTGTTGATTATCTCTCCTTAATGTTTGTCTAACTAGAATAATCAATCAACTATTGTTTGCTTAATTTGTTAATCTCTGTGGGATTCGACCTCACTCTATTGTGAGTTTTTACTTGACGATAATTCGATATACTTGCCAAAAGAATTTATTGTAGTGATGCAGTAAATTCTAGTCATCACCCCTAAATCCCCTCCCCCTTTTTAAGTTGATGCAAAATATTATTTTGTTTGTGCTATAATAGTGTTCTTCTCTTAAAAGAAAGTTTACTAATGCTATAAGAGAGATGTCAAATGAAGGCGATCACTCAAAAAATTTATGAGATGAAATTGTTGAAAGTGAAAGGGTTAGTATTAGATATTTTTTTTGATAGATAATGTCTTGATATTTATTATTTGTTTTTTTTTTCATAACTATTTATATTGATATACTAAATTTGATTTCAGTTATTTGGAATTTTTGAAATTAGGAGTATGTTGTTGGGTTTAGAAAAGATTGTGCTGAGGATTAACAAAAGAAAAAGGCTTCCTTGAAAAAGTTGAGAAGTTCCTTGAAGATTTAATTTGATGAATCCAGATGATACTACATCTGGACAAGGGGATACGTGATATGGGTCTTCATGTTATTTACCTAGAACTACTGATTAGGATTTATATAGGACAATAGATATGGATTGTACAATTAGTGTACACTCTTTTTTCTGAACAATATAAACTTTTTTGGTGTGTCCATGTAATAGAAATTGATAGATTAAGTTTGGATTGTACCTTTTTATAGGTCTTATTGCTTATGCAATGCATCAATTGCTAGAATGTGGATATTGAATCATTAGCTTGTAGGCAAAGTTAAGTATGTAGCCGTCTATATTTGCAGCTCCTGTTTGTGAAATTCAATAAAATACAGTAGTCTCATTACTCTATATTCTCTGATTTTAAGGTTAATATAATTTGTAATTTATTATGGAGTTGGTTTATAACCTAAGAGTTGAGTAGTTATAATAGTATGAAGAAAAAAAGGTAGACTCAATTCTTAGAAAGTGTATTTTTTTAATCTTTTCATAACATTTTCAATGATGATATTGAAATACTTATATAATTAAATCAAGATAATAAAAAGGAAGATTCAATTCTTGAAAATTGTATAAATTTTTTTTTTCTTCTTATATAAAGTAAAGTCTCAAAATAATATTAAATTTTATTTTTGGTAGCATTCTTATTCTTATTTAGTTAGGTAGTGAGAGTTTTCAAGTAGTCTTTGTTTTTCTTTTTAATTAGCAGATAAAAAGAAAATCAAAGGCCATTGTATTTTTATTAAATTTAATATTTTGGGACAAACTCAAATGATTCTGGATTAAAAAGAAAATTAGGAACAACTTTTTAAATTACAATTATTTTTTCTTCTCTGGTAGATACTAAAAATATTATAATTTAATCATTCTAACAATTATACAATATTCATCCACATGTAATTTTGACAGCATTTTTCAATAAAGCATAGAAAAAAAAAGGGTAAAGCAATATGCTTTTGGTTCTCTATTTCTTTTTTCCTTTATGTTAAGGTTTACACAAAAAAGTAGTAGTTGATAAAAAAAAATTGTGCTAATTTTTAATTTGTCTTTCTTTTTATTTTTAATTAGATAAATAAAATTATAAACCAAAATAGTTATATTTTTAAATCTTGTATTTTCTCATCTTGAAGGAATATTTTTAGTCATAGATGAAATGATGTTTATTTTTTTAAAAATATTCAAACTACCATATTCTGGTAATACTAAAATTTTACTTTTTTTTTGGTTAAATATAATAAAGTGAATATGTAGTTTAATTATATTTTAATATATGATTTTATAAATATTTTTTAAGCAAATAATTCTCTATTATTTTGTGAATTGTAGATTGAAAAGATAAATTTTAACAACAGATATTTTTTGCCCGTGCGTTCCACGGCCTTCTGTTAGTATATTTCATTCACCGCTGTTATGTTGTCACATAATATTCAATGACAAATAAGATGAGTCAGCCATAGTGTGTCCGTGGATAATTTTTAATACAAAAATTGTATAGAAGAACAAGAATAGTTGGTGGAACACTTGAACTTTATTAGTCAGTGAATCATTGAAGGCAACGAGAAAACTCAGATAAACCTCCATAATCTTTTTCTTTGATTACCATTTTACTTGTTTTAGTTCTTGTTTAATATAATCATTATGCTTTTTTTTACAATGTACTTAGTATAACAATAATCACGCTGCGATACTTGCGATTAGATACGATTAAGAGGCTGAGCGATTCATATCTCATGGTGAATCTAAGTTGACTAAGAACCGAAATGATATCGTTACTATCGCATGTGTATCATGTGAATTGTCATTAGTATCAGTAAAATGATGATGGTTTTGAAGTAATGCAATTTGTTAGCTCATTTAGTTCTCCTCTAAACTTCTGCCACATTAGTACACTCTGTTAATATGACAAGCTTATATTTTTGTTGCAATGGGAAATGAATTGGGATTACCCAAGTGTGTAGTGTTCTCGTTGAGGAATAAACACAAACATCTGACGAGCAACCGTTATCTACCTTTCTCACCAGAATATGGCTTCCACAAATCAACATAATATCGGAGACGATCCGGAAGGCCCTTCTTCCAAGCATCACCGTCAGGCCAGTCTCCGGTGACGGCAACGGAGCTATCATCCCTTCTGTTCCCCAAACTGAGGACAAAAAGCTTCTCCCCAAACACCACCTTCATCGCCTTCAGAGTCTCTTCCATCACCACCTTCCCATCCCTCACCTTACTCTCAGCCTCAACACAGCTTCCACCAACGTTCACCATCACCCTCCCACCCTCCCTCAGCAACCCCTTCATCTTCCTCCATGTGGCCTCATCCTGGAGCTCCGATATAACGCACCCCTTCGCGAACAGGTCCACTATAATCCCCGCGAACCCGTCCTTCACGCTCGCGTTCAGCGCGTTCCCGACGTAGATAAAGAGCCTGTCCTTGTTTTTCCGCTCGATCCGCCGGAGGCTGAAGAACTCCCTGGCGACGTCGATGACGGACTGATCGAGCTCCCAGCCGTGGAGGATGACGTCGGGATAGAGGTCGAGGAGAGCGCGGGCGGCGGAGCCAGCGCCGAAGCCGAGGATGGAGATGGGGCCAGGAGGGAGGATGGGAGGGAGGGTGGCGAAGACGTCGAAGTAGGTGTTGGTGAATGGCGTGTTGGGGAATGTGATGCTGTGGATGTTGCCGGGGCCGTCGAGGAGGAGGAGCCTGGAGCCGCGGAAAGGGTGATTGGCTTTTCTAGAAACTTCTAGAACGCGGATGTAGTTGTGGCGGGATTTGAATTTTGCGAGGAAATTGACGTCTTCCGCAGGGATGCCGTCGTCTTGGGTTTTTGGTCGGAGGGAGGTTTCTTCTTGTTGGCATTTCACTGATATGGGGAGAGTGGCGATTTCTGCTCTTTTTCTTGTGATAATTGTAGGGCGGAGGAGTGTTTGTGTTTGGGGCGGGTAAAGCAGCGTCCACATTTTCTTCCTGTGCTATTATTTCTGGATGAGTTGCGCACTCGAGAGAGGTTTACATATCTTCCTTTCCGTCTAGACTCTAGAGCCTTTGTATCTCGTTTGAAAATCATTTAAGATGAAAAAAATTTTCTATTTCTTTTAATAAAAAGATTTATTTTTATTTAACTTTTAATTTTATGATTTAAAATAATTATAAAAATTAATAATTAGAAAGAATTATTTATAATAAAATTATTAAAAAGTATTAGTTTATATATTAATTAAAGAGAAAGTCAAAAAATAAAAAATAAAAGAATAATATCTTTTTAAATTTTTTTTTTCCTCCCATCTTCTTTCGAAGAGGAATTCATCATTTTCAGTCTCACTATTAATTGCACTTCATACCATAAAATTGAGTTTAATAATATTTTTCTTCTTTTGCCAGCTGAAACTTGTACCTCGATTTTGAGCGATACTATAATCACCATGCCTCACGAGTCTAATCTTTATTGTTTGAGAAAGTATATGAACCAGCCAAAAATTAAACAATATAATTAATTATAATTATTTTAATTAATTTTATTCAATTATAATTTAAAATATTTGTTATTAATTGCTTATATGCCATAAGAAAGCTTTCAGGGATACGTTCAAATATTTGACGTGAATCATTCTGCTCGGTTCGTCACAGTCCTTGCCGCAATTAGCAGTGCGGTGCCATTTATAATTGTGGTGCAAGTTGTTCACCCTTGCGTGCATCTTTTCACTCATCAACTTGACAATTGCACCCACCCTCTCCATCAAAGCGTTCAACCTGTGGCTGTCTCGTCGCCCCTTCCAAGAGCGTGCCGCCATTACCGGTGACGTTTGTGAGCATGGTTCAAGTGGTTGTTTCCAGCAAGTCGGGCACCGTGCACGCAACGCTGTCCAAGATATCGTTACTGGTCACTCTACGACTCTTCTTCTTTTTCTCTTTCTATTTGGTTTTGAATGAATTTTTTAACTAATGTTTTATGTTTCTTTTTTCTAAATTTCGGATGATTCTTTTTATTAGTTTTGGATGATTTTTTTTCTATGTTTTGTATGTTTTTTTTCTTAGAATTTGGATATTCTTTTCTTATGTTTTGTATGTTTTTTTCCTAGTATTTGGATGATTCTTTATCTTATATTTTGGTGTTTGTTTTTTGGAGTTTTCAATGTTTTTTTTTTAAAAAGAATTAAGATTTGCGTAATAAATGGTAAAAGGTGAATTAGAGTAAGTGGAGGTAATTAATAATCATTAATTTTATATTTTTTACGAAATAAAATTTAAATAATCAATAATTAATGACAACTAATTAATACAAAGTACAGTTTAAATATGTTTGTTGGCTTGTTTTTGGTTATACTCCTTTTGGTTCCCTAGCGGAGTTCTGATTGTTTTAAGCTTGTGCTCGTCTATCAGTGTCAATCGTTATTGATTGCACTTGGAACTCTTCAATTCTTTGTTTTCAGTATGAAAAAGTGATTGGTAGCATTTTTTTCTTTCCATACGGTTTACCTATAAAAAAATACTGAGTAGCGTTGAATTAATGGGTGGATTAACGAAAATAATCTACTGTTAATATATTTATTGACGGATTTTTTGTCAGAACAAATCTAACGGTATAACCGTCGCCAGTAATCAATTATCGTTGATTTTTTAATTCGCCGCCAATTACCGTTGGATTCTTTACCTAAAAATTGTTTAATTTCTGACGAAAAATTTCCACCGGTAATTTTGACGCTCTACTATTTTTTTGTCTAATTACCGTCGAATGTGTCACATGTTAAATCCGACAATAAATTCAATTTTTTAAAAAGAAAATTTAACACAATTAGTGGTAGAAAAAATTTTTATTTAATTTTTTCATCATTGTCATCCCCAGCTGGTCCTGATGAGATGGCAGACTAGGCGGTGATGTCGGTGCCCCTCTAACTGTGCCACTACCACCAGCAGCGCTGATGAATAATTTCCAAAATTCGGCAAGTGTATCGAATTGTATCAAGTAATATCACGGTGAGTGGATTATCGTTCCCATGAGGATTAATGGATTAAGCAACAATGATTAATTGACTACTCTAATCAAACAAATTGAAAGTTTAGTTTGAAAGGTTTTTGATATAAAAAATAGTGAATTAAATGAAATAAGCTTGTAAATGATTGAGAATGTAGTATGAATTGAATAAAAGCATTCAGGCTTCTGAGTTGTTTAGACTTCAAGAAAAATACTTTTCACTATCTACTTTGATCATGCAAATATGTATTAATGGCAAACCATAATTAAGCAAATCCAAATCCGTTGATAGATCAATTTCTCTTAACCTAACAAATTGTCAATTCTTTGATGAATTAATTATGATAAGAGATGAGACATGTTTACTAATTCAAAACCACACAATTCTTAAGAATTAAACCTAGTTGATTTTCTGTCACTTATCAAAACTAGTTTTAAAATATTAAGAATTTTGAGAAGAAGTTTTCAAACACAATTCCAATAACCAACTTTTCCCAGGTGATAATAGAAATCAATTCAGATAAGAATTATTTCCCAATACCTTCAAATCGCCGAAGAATCAATAAGCATTGTTCTTCTAAGAATCAAACATCTCCAAAGCCTTTAACATTTTTAATTATTAATTTCTTCCAAGTTCAAGCATTCTATTTCTACTTCTTTTCAAGATTCACAATTCAAAATATAAGATTTGATCGATCTAATTAGATATTTAATTAGACATTACTTGCCTCAATCCGTTAATCCTCGTAAGAATGATATTCACTCACCGTGGTATTACTTGAACGATTCGGTGCACTTTTCAATATCTGTAAACTTTAATTTTTTCTCATCATGACCGAGAAAAATCATTGCTAAATCTATCAATAATGTCTGCCAAAAAATCCACCAGTATTCAGCATTTTTCTTGTATTATTCATTCATTCATTTGACTTTTCAGTTTTTAGCTTAAGTACTATTCTTGTTTTAACTATTTTCATCACGCTGCTTCTTGATTCAATCATATTTTAGCATTGCTTTGATTATTTTTGTTTATTTCAAATTCATTGCAGGGTAATTAATAGTGTACCCTTTTTACATTATAATAGTGGTAATAGATGAGAATGGTATTATTTGTGTGTATGCTAGTTTGTGGTTCTGTCTTTTACTCATGTTTTTCCTTTTCATCTATTTTAGAATGTATTGTTGTATAATGTAATGCTACTATTTTAGAATGTTTTTGCCTTTTGACATATGTTTAGAACCAAAAAGGCTATGTAAAAAAGGTATAGTTCTCTGCCTTTTATGCTATTATTTGGTATTTGTGTAATGTTAGAAATAAAATTATATTTGAAGAAAGTAGTCTAAATTTGGAATAGTTGAAAGAAGAAATAACAAGGCTGAAATTACTACGGTTGGAAACAAGAATCGAAAGGAGATCAATAATAGTCTTAAGATCAAGCTAAAATGAGGTGGTTCTTAATAACCAAGATAGTTGATTAGAAGATGTCTTACGTCCATAATTTCTAGCTCCACTAGGTGTCATATACTTTTGTTTACTTGATCTTAATGCTTATTTATTAGGTTAGACTAATGTGTTTGTTCTTAGTGTAACAACCTTGTTTTACAATAAACTAATCTTTTATGAGAAATACAGTAAAGTAGGCACCTCAGTGTGCTACTTGTGCCTAGTGCTATAGAAAACTAACTTTCCGGGCCTTATGCGCCCGGGTTTCAAAAAATCAGGGTCACACAGTTAGACTCTATTCGGCAAGCCGGACCCGAATCTTGAGAGAGAAAAATAATAAAGTAGTATTAGAGCTAGTTAGTTTTAGGAAAAAAAAGTTTAATTATTCGTATATTCCATGGTTGTAATTTTGTCTGGTCTTCCATATTGGAAAAAGAATTTTACCTTAATATAAGATGTCAGTACAAAAATTTAAAGTGAAAAAATTTGGCCGTTCCAATGATTTCCAATTATGAAAACTAAAGGTGCAAGCTTTGTTAGATCAGTAAGGCATAGTAAAGGCATTAGATAGAATAACAGAATTGCCAAAAATATTGTCTGATGATAAAAAGACAGACACATTGGCAAAATTAAAACATACAATCCATTTATGTTTGGCAGACAATGTATTGCAAGAGGTAATGGATGAAAAAACTGCTGATTCATTGTGGAGCCCTTGGATAAAAAGTATTCTGTTAAGACTTTGTCCAACAAACTGTACCAAAGGAAGAGGTTGTATACATTTAAATATTAAGGAGATAAACATATTAGAGTCCACATAGATAACTTTAATTGAAAGATATCTGATGTTATTTTTGGTGGAATAAATGTCGAAGATGTTGATCAAGCTATGATCTTGTTGACATCACTACCTCCTTCATATGATAATTTCTATGATATCATCACTACAAGAAAAACACCAATTCAGATACACTTGAAAAGTGTAGACAAAAGTGAAAAAAAAATTATGCCCTAGGTTAAGGCTACGCTTTTCGGGCTACGGAGACGCTTTAGTAGGGGATGCCTATTCAGCCGTTGCCTATTCTCAAAGGCTACGCTTTTCTGCACCAAGGGCTACGCTTTTGGCATTTGAGAATAGGGTGCACTTTTCAAGTGATACTGTCTAAGACCAAAGGCTACGCTTTTCAGCTTCTATTTTTACCAGAATAGGCTACGCTTTTCAACCCTACTTCATCACTTGTAAAGCGTAGCCATATGGTATACCATAGCTACCATTTATAAGTGTAGCCTTAGGTCCCTCATTATTTTTTTTATTTTCTGTATATATATATATATATATATATATATATATATATATATATATATATATATATATATATATATATATATTCTAATAATTTTTTGTACAACATAATATTTAATAATATGATTACATATATAATTCTGTAATTTTAATTAAATGAATTAAATATTATAAAATAAAAATAAATACATAATTATACTAAATTAAAAAATATTCTAGCAAAGCACAGTAAATATATTCTAAAGATTCACAAGTGTTGAGTTAAGAAATTAACTAAATTAATTAATGATGACAAGCATTATTTTATTGGGCAAAATAAATAATTAAATGTTGATTGCTTATAATTATATGTTGCTGATTATTTAGTGTTGTAGGCCAAAACTCAATATTGCAACAACCCAATATAAAAGCAAGCAACCCAAACTGAATGAAATCAAGAAACAAGGCTGGCGGGCTATAAAGCAATGAAAGCCCAAAAGGAAACAAAGATAAGAAATCAAAACGGGCCAAATAAAGTGATCTAATCCAAGCCCGATTTGATATTCAGCAAGCAAATTCCCTCTCTTACTTGCTTTCACCAACTCAACATACACTTTAACCTGTTGTGGTCAGAACTCAAAGAAAGTGAGAGAAAGCTTCTTCCCTAAGCTGATCATCAAAGAAGCAAGAAAGAGAAAGACTAAGCTTGAAAGGCAAAAGTCTAATCAACCATTTCAAATCAAATCAAGCTTAGGTAAAAGTTAAAGTTAACCCATTTCCTTATACATACATCATATCTTCTTCTCTTCATCTTCAATGTTTTTCCTATCAATTCTGAGATACATGGGAAAGATGTGGTCTGTTCTTCACTGCTGTAAATCCACGGTCTCAAACGTATCTTGGGGACCAAGTTGGTTTTCAAAGGCTAAGATCTGGTTTACCATTGAAGGATCCTTTTGTGTTTATCATCCTGAGGCTTTCGATCAACCAAGGGAAGTCAGAAGCAAAGTTTCTACTCTGAGGATTAATGAGAAAAAATGGGTTTGTGGGTTGGTGAAGCACAGTGCTCAAGGAGTTGACCTAGGAAGAAGAACCCAGCAACATGCAAGGAGATAAAAGAGAATTTCTGCTCATTCAGAAGCAAGGAGAGATAACCCAGTGTATTGTGATTTTGTTCTGTGAAGAAGTTCTCTGAAGAAGTTCCTCTACTTGGACAGTGCTCTCTTTCAAAGAAGCATTCCGCCAAAAATGAAAAACTAAATCAGAGACATGCAAATCTGGTTTATCACATAGCAAAGAGGCTGTTGATGAAGTCAATCTCCTTCATGTTTTATAGATTGTAATTTACTTTTCAATGTTTATCTTTCTGTAATTTCTTGAGTGAAAAGGCATATTGAGAGAGATCAAGAAAAAGCCATGAGTGGAAAGAGGCTGAGTGATCCACTTGAGAGAAAAACCTAGAATTATTTTCAGATTTCTTTAGGTATGTCTGTGCCTTGTATCTTGTACCTGTGAGGTATCCCTTCCTTAGTTGGGTTAGCACTAAGAGTGAAGAGTTAGGTATTAGCATAGCCAATGTCAAGTTAGGTTAGAACTTAAGTGTGAAAGGATTGGGTCAATCCTGTGGAATTGGTGTATGTAATACTTTTAACTATAGTGGAAATTCCTCCATTGTTGTGGAGGAGACTGGACGTAGGTTGCATAGCACAAGGCAACCGAACCAGGATACATGCTGGTGTTAACTTTTCTCTTCTCAGATATGTTCTGTTTTCTGATATTCATGAGACAAAAATAAATTGTCTCATAAATTTCCGCTGCTGAGTTCAAACAGAATCAGAATTGCAAATTTAATTAAAAAAGGGGTTATTTAAGTAACCACAAGAAAGGCATAGATTCAACCCCCCATTCTCTAAGCCTACTACAACCTTCAACAAGCACTATAATGCTACAGTATATTAGTACATAAAACAATAGATCCAACTATCCAATTGAACAATCATTCAACAATAGAGAAAAAAGTGAAACATGTCTAAACTACTAATTTCCATGTATCAATGAATATAAAGAGGATTACAAATTAAGTCTAAAATTAAAATAAATAAAAGAAAAGAGAATAAACAAAGACTTTAGTGCCTTGAGGACTAAGTCCCTATCAGTTGTGCACCTGAAAATCATTTGAATGTACCCCACAAAGAAAGAGGATTTTTTTGTTGGAGCCACTTATGTTGCATGCTAGTGCCTTTACAAAGTGCTGAATAAATTCAGAGTGCCCTTCATAAGTGGCGGCAGTAATGAGATTACCATCCACCACTGTTGCTGCCATGGTATCTGGTTCAACCCAATGATTACTGGAGGCAACTGATGCCAGTTTAATAGGAGAAAAAGCGGTGCACTTGTGATCTTTAGCTACACCTGCAGCTGCCAGAATCAACTGTTCGTGAAGACTACAAACCTAGTTCCAGCATAATGACGTGATCGCCTTGCAATGAGCGTGAGTATAAAATCTTGCCCATATATTGTTAGTGTGTCCTAGCAAAGCCACAAGTTAAGTACCATAATGTTACTTTGGCATAGCAGGGATTTGGAAAATTGTAAAGAGACCAAATATTTAACAAGATTACTCAACTAGCTTAATAGTATTCAATGGATTTTTAAAGTGTCGTTCATCTCACCTGTTTAAAATAGCCATAAACTAGAGCAACTGTCCAAAGAGCATTTTTGAGGTGATTCCTAATTCCTCATGTCAAGAATTCATTCCACACAAACATGGTCTCATAAAGGACATGGCCTGTCTTGCACACACACATGTTTCTTTGAAGACTATTGCGGTACTTTGCTGCAAGCTGCAATAAAAAGAAGTTAGAAAAAATTAAAAAGATTAAAAAACATTAAAAATGTTAGGCTCACTAATATTTTCATAACAGAAAAAGGTAGGACGAAAGAAGGCCAACCCTCAAAAAAGTATCCCCAATTTCAGTATTTAAATTTATTAATGGAGCTTCAATACAAGCAAGCTGTTATTGACAGCAGCATAGAGCTCATCTAGCAGATACACTGTTTTTCCAATATGAATAACTTTAGCCATAGAAAAATTCACCTAGTAAAATCAGTAAAGGTAAATCAATTAAATGAGCTTCATATAAGAGTCCCTGAAAATAAAACTTCCAATGATGGTACACGCATGTAAATGAGGATAAGGACTAAGGAGAAGACAAGGAATTATGCAGGTCTCATTTTCACTAACAATCATTGTAGTGTCTTATGCAAATGTGCACAATAAGGTTTATATATGTGTGTGTGTGTGTGTGTGTGTGTGTGTGTGTGTGTGTGTGTTTCTTAAAGAAATTTAACATATTATTTTAAATTTTAATATATTTTCAACAGTAAAAGGAATATCTACTGTAACAAAGTTCTAAATTATATATAATAAGTTGATTCTATGTATTGTTAGTATTAAACAGTAACATGCCAATATTTGATGGATAAACCACTATTAATTAGGTGTGTATGAATTTTCTGGTTTTATAAGAAAATTAATTAGGTGTGTAAAATCTGTTCAATCCTACTTGAAAGACACAGGGTTCTACAAAATCACTATTTTTCAATGTGTATTGATAAACCACTATTTTATGGTTTATATTGTGTTTAATTGTGTGGTTTTATCATGATCATTTTTCATTTAAGAGAGGTAGTGGATTCATAGGACATTCATAGCTTTAAGACATAGACACTTAAACACTAATGATCATGTAATAAAGACACAAATATAAATAAAACATAAGGCTCAAAAACTGAAAAATAGAGAAATAAGAACAAGGAGATTAAGGAACGGGTCCACCTTAGTGAGGGTGGCGTCTTCTTCCTCTTGAAGAACCAATGGTGTTCTTGAGCTCCTCTATGTCTCTTCCTTGCCTTTTGGTGCACAAAATTGTGATCATCAACAATGGCGCCAAAGGACTTGGAGCTCTTAAACATGAATCACACTTTGTCACAATTCCGCACAACTAACCAGCAAGTGCACTGGGTCGTCCAAGTAATACCTTACGTGAGTAAGGGTCGATCCGACGGAGACTGTCGGCTTGAAGCAAGCTATGGTCACATTGTAAATCTCAGTCAGGCGAATTCAGATGGTGATGGAGAATTGATAATTAAAAAATAAATAAAACATAAAATAAAGATAGAGATACTTATGTAATTCATTGGTAGGAATTTCAGATAAGCGTATGAAGATGCTTTGTTCCTCCTGAACCTCTGCTTTCCTATTGCCTTCTTCCAATTATTCATACTCCTTTCCATGGCAAGCTTTATGTTGGGCATCACCGTTGTCAATGGTTACTTCCCGTCCTCTCAGTGAAAACGTTCCAAATGCACTATCACCGCACGGCTAATCATCTGTCGGTTCTCGATCATGTTGGAATAGGATCCATTGATCCTTTTGCGTCTGTCACACGCCCAACAATCGCGAGTTTGAAGCTCGTCACAGTCATCCCTTCCCAGATCCTACTCGAAATACCACAAACAAGGTTTAGACTTTTCGGATCTCAAGAATGACCGCCAATAATTCTAGCCTATACCACGAAGGTTCCAATCTTAGATTAGAAACCCAAGAGATACACATTCAAGCTTGTTTGCATGTAGAACGGAAGTGGTTATCAATCATGCGTTCATAGGTGAGAATGGGGATGAGTGTCACATAATCATCACATTCATCATGTTCTTGGGTGCGAATGAATATCTTGGAGAAGAAATAGACTTGAGTTGAATAGAAAAACAATAGTACTTTGTATTAATTCATGAGGAACAGCAGAGCTCCACATCTTAATCTATGGTGTGTAGAAACTCCACCGTTGAAAATACAAAAGTGATAATGGTGTAAGCATGGCCGAATGGCCAGCCTCCAAGGTCTAGGGACTAAACGTCCAAAGGTTTTCCCAAATACAATAGCAAAAGGTCCTATTTATAGAGAACTAGTAGCCTAGGGTTTACAGAAATAAGTAATTAATGCAGAAATCTTCTTCCGGGGCCACTTGGTGTGTGCTTGGGGTGAGCATTGAAGCTTCCATGTGTAGAGACTTTTCTTGGAGTTAAACGCCAGCTTTTGTTCCAGTTTGGGCGTTTAACTCCAGCTTTTGTACCAGTTCCGGCGTTAAACGCCAAAATTCTTGAGCTGACTTGGAACGCCTTTTTGGGCCATCAAATCTCAGGAAAAGTATAGACTATTATATATTTATGGAAAGCCCAGGATGTCTACTTTCCAACGCAATTGAGAGCGCGCTAATTGAGCTTCTGTAGCTCCAGAAAATCCACTTTGAATGCAGGGAGGTTAGAATCCAACAGCATCTGCAGTCCTTTTTCAGCCTCTGAATCAGATTTTTGCTTAGGTCCCTCAATTTCAGCCAGAAAATACCTGAAATTACAGAAAAACACACAAACTCATAGTAAAGTCGAGAAAAGTGAATTTTAAATAAAAACTAATAAAAATATAATAAAAACTAATTAAAATATACTAAAAATATACTAAAAACAATGCCAAAAAGCGTATAAATTATCCGCTCATCACAACGCCAAACTTAAATTGTTGCTTGTCCCCAAGCAACTGAAAATCAAATAGGATAAAAAGAAGAGAATATACAATGAATTCCAAAAACATCTATGAAGATCAGTATTAATTAGATGAGCGGGGCTTTTAGCTTTTTGCTTCTGAACAGTTTTGGCATCTCACTTTATCCTCTGAAGTTCAGAATGATGGGCTTCTATAGGAACTCAGAATCCAGATAGTGTTATTGATTCTCCTAGTTAAGTATGTTGATTCTTGAACACAGCTACTTTATGAGTCTTGGCTGTGACCCAAAGCATTTTGTATTCCAGTATTACCACCGGATACATAAATGCCACAGACACATAACTGGGTGAACCTTTTCAGATTGTGACTCAGCTTTGCTAGAGTCCCCAATTAGAGGTGTCCAGAGCTCTTAAGCACACTCTTTTTGCTTTTGGACCATGACTTTAACCACTCAGTCTCAGGTTTTTACTTGACACCTTCACGCCACAAGCACATGGTTAGGGACAGCTTGGTTTAGCCATTTAGGCCAGGATTTTATTCCTGTGGGCCCTCCTATCCACTGATGCTCAAAGCCTTGGATCCTTTTTATCACCCTTGCCTTTTGGTTTAAAGGGATATTGGCTTTTTCTGCTTGCTTTTCTTTTTCTTTCTTTTTCTTTTCTCTTTTTTTTTTTGCCTTTTTTTTTCTGCAAGCTTTTCACTGTTTTTTCTTGCTTCAAGAATCAATTTTATGATTTTTCAGATCATCAGATAACATTTCTTCTTTTCCATCATTCTTTCAAGAGCCAACAATTTTAACATTCATGAATCAATAGTATCAAAAATATTCATTGTTCAAGCATTCATTCAGAAAGACAAAAGTATTGCCACCATATCAAAGTAACTAAACTGTTATAAAATTCAAAATTCATGCACTTCTTTTTCTTTCTCAATTAAAAACATTTTTCATTTAAGAAAGGTGATGGATTCATTTTCATTGCTTTAAGGCATAGACACTTAGACACTAATGATCATGTAATAAAGACACAAACATAAATAACATAAAGCACAATTTTCGAAAAACAGAAAATAAAGAACAAGGAAATTAAAGAACGGGTCCATCTTAGTGATGGCGGCTTGTTCTTCCTCTTGAAGATCTTATGGAGTGCTTGAGCTCCTCAATGTCTCTTCCTTACCTTTGTTTCTCCTCTCTCATAACTCTTTGGTCTTCTCTAATTTCATGGAGGAGGATGGAATGCTCTTGGTGCTCCACCCTTAGTTGTCCCATGTTGGAACTTAATTCTCCTAGGGAGGTGTTGATTTGCTCCCAATAGTTTTGTGGAGGAAAATGCATCCCTTGAGGCATCTCAGGGATTTCATGATGAGGAGTTTCCTCATGCTCTTGTCCATGAGTGGGATCTCTTGTTTGCTCCATCATTTTCTTAGTGATGGGCTTGTCCTCATCAATGAGGATGTCTTCCTCTATGATAATTCTAGCTGAATTGCAGAGGTGACAAATGAGATGAGGAAAGGCTAACCTTGCCACAGTAGAGGACTTGTCCGCCACCTTGTAGAGTTCTTGGGATATAACCTCATGAACTTCCACTTCCTCTCTAATCATGATGCTATGAATCATGATAGCCCGGTCTATAGTAACTTCAGACCGGTTGCTAGTGGGAATGATTGAGCGTTGGATGAACTCCGACCATCCCCTAGCCCGGGCTTAAGGTCATGCCTTCTTAGTTGAACCGGCTTCTCTCTTGAATCTCTCTTCCATTGAGCGCCCTCTTCACAGATGTCCATGAGGACTTGGTCTAACCTTTGATCAAAGTTGACCCTTCTAGTGTATGGGTGTGCATCTCCTTGCATCATGGGCAAGTTGAATGCCAACCTTACATTTTCCGGACTAAAATCTAAGTATTTCCCTCGGACCATTGTTAGCCAATTCTTGGGGTCCGGGTTCACACTTTGATCATGGTTCTTGGTGATCCATGCATTGGCATAGAACTCTTAAACCATTAAGATTTCGACTTGTTGAATGGGGTTGGTTAGAACTTCCCAAACTCTTCTTCGGATCTCATGTCGGATCTCCAGATATTCGCCCTTTTTGAGCTCAAAAGGGACCTCGGGGATCACCTTCTTCTTGGTCACAACTTTATAAGTGGTCTTGATGCACCCTTGAGAGGAATCTCTCCATCTCCCATGACTCGGAGGTGAAAGCTTTTGCCTTTCCTTTCCTCTTTCTAGAGGTTTCTCCGGCCTTTGGTGCCATTAATGGTTATGGAAAAACAAAAAAAGCTTTAGCTTTTACCACACCAAACTTAGAAGGTTGCTCGTCCTCGAGCAAAAGAAGAAAAAAGAGAGTAGAAGAAGAAGAAATAGAGGAGATGGAGGGGGCTTAGTATTTCGGCCAAGGGGGATAGGTAGTGTGTATGTTGTGTGAAAATGAAGGAGTGAAGATGGGTTTATATAGGAGTGGAGAGGGGGGTATGGTTCGGCCATTATGGGTGGGTTTCGGTGGAAAAGTGGTTTGAATTTGAATGGTGAGGTAGGTGGGGTTTTATGAAGGATGGATGTGAGTGGTGAAGAGAATGGTGGGATTTGATAGGTGAGGGGTTTTTGGGGAAGAGGTATTGAGGTGATTAGTGAATGGGTTAAGAAGAGAGAAGGAGGTGGGGTAGGTGGGGATCCTGTGGGGTCCACAGATCCTGAGGTGTCAAGGATTTCTCATCCCTGCACCATGTGGCATGAAAAACGCCCCTTGCTGCTAATCCTGGCGTTAAACGCCAGGCTGCTACCCATTTCTGGCATTTAACGCCAGCTTCTTGCCCATTCCTGGCGTTAAACGCCAGTCTGGTGCCCATTTCTGGCGTTAAACGCCCAGAATGGTGCCAGACTGGGCGTTTAACGCCCACTCTGCTACCTTTACTGGCGTTTAAACGCCAGTAAGTTTCTCCTCTAGGGTGTTCTATTTTTCATTCTGTTTTTCATTCTGTTTTTGCTTTTTCAATTGTTTTTGGTGACTTCACATGACCATTAACCTACAGAAAACATAAAATGACAAAAGAAAATAGAAATTTAATATAGATAAGTAAAAATTGGGTTGCCTCCCAACAAGCGCTTCTTTAATGTCAATAGCTTGACAGTGGCTCTCATGGAGCCTCACAGATGTTCAGAGCAATGTTGGAACCTCCCAACACTAAACTTAGAGTTTGAATGTGGGGGTTCAACACCAAACTTAAAGTTTGGTTGTGGCCTCCCAACACCAAACTTATAGTTTGACTGTGGGGGCTCTGTTTGTCTCTGTATTGAGAGAAGCTCTTCATGTTTCCTCTCCATGGTTACAGAGGGATATCCTTGAGCTTTAAACACAAGGGAGTCTTCATTCACTTGAATGATCAATTCTCCTCTGTCAACATCAATCACAGCTTTTGCTGTGGCTAGGAAGGATCTGCCAAGGATGATGGATTCATCCATACACTTCTCAGTCTCTAGGATTATGAAATCAGTAGGGATGTAATGGCCTTCAACTTTTACCAAGACATCCTCTACAAGTCCATAAGCCAGTTTCTTTGAATTGTCTGCCATCTCCAGTGAGATTCTTGCAGCTTGTACCTCTATAATCCCTAGCTTCTCCATTACAGAGAGAGGCATGAGGTTTATGCTTGACCCTAGGTCACACAGAGCCTTTTCAAAGGTCATGGTGCCTATGGTACAAGGTATTGAGAACTTACCAGGATCTTGTCTCTTCAGAGGTAATCTCTACCTAGTCAAGTCATCCAGTTCTTTGATGAGCAATGGAGGTTCATCCTCCCAAGTCTCATTACCAAACAACCTGGCATTTAGCTTCATGATTGCTCCAAGGTACTTAGCAACTTGCTCTTCAGTAACATCTTCATTTTCTTCAGAGGAAGAATACTCATCAGAGCTTATAAATGGCAGAAATAAATTCAATGGAATCTCTATGGTCTCTGTGTGAGCCTCAGATTCTCATGGTTCCTCATCAGGAAACTCCATGGAGGCCAGTGGACGTCCATTGAGGTCTTCCTCAGTGGAGATCACTGCCTCTTCCTCCTCTCCAGGTTCGGCCGTGTGGGTTGTGGTTATGGCCTTGCACTCTCTTTTTGGATTTTCTTCTGTATTGCTTGGGAGAGTACTAGGAGGGAGTTCAGTAATTTTCTTACTCAGCTGACCCACTTGTGCCTCCAAATTTCTAATGGAGGACCTTGTTTCAGTCATGAAACTTTGAGTGGTTTTGATTAGATAAGAGATTATAGTTGCTAAGTCAGAGTGGCTCTGCTTAGAATTCTCTGTCTGTTGCTGAGAAGATGGTGGAAAAGGCTTGCTATTGCTAAACCTGTTTCTTCCACCATTATTGTTGTTGAAACCTTGTTGAGGTCTCTGTTGATCATTCCATGAGAGATTTGGATGATTTCTCCATGAAGGATTATAGGTGTTTCCATAGGGTTCTCCCATGTAATTCACCTCTTCCATTGCTGGGTTCTTAGGATCATAAGCTTCTTCTTCAGAGGAAGTTTCCCTAGTACTGCCTGTTGCTGCTTGCATTCCAGACAGACTCCGAGAGATCATATTGACTTGTTGGGTCAATATTTTATTCTGAGCCAATATGGCATTCAGAGTATCAATCTCAAGAACTCCTTTCTTCTGAGTTGTCCCATTATTCACAGGGTTCCGTTCAGAAGTGTACATGAATTGGTTATTTGCAACCATTTCAATGAGTTCCTGAACTTCTGCAGGCGTCTTCTTCAGATGAAGAGATCCTCCAGCAGAGCTGTCCAATGACATTTTGGATAGTTCAGACAGACCATCATAGAAGATACCTATGATACTCCATTCTGAAAGCATGTCAGAAGGACACCTTCTGATCAATTGCTTGTATCTTTCCCAAGCTTCATAGAGGGATTCACCTTCCTTCTGTCTGAAGGTTTGGACTTCCACTCTAAGCTTACTTAGTTTTTGAGGTGGAAAAAACTTTGCCAAGAAGGCATTAACTAGCTTTTCCCAAGAGTTCAGGCTTTCTTTAGGTTGTGAATCCAACCATGTCCTAGCTCTGTCTCTTACAGCAAAAGGAAAAAGCATAAGTCTATAGACCTCGGGGTCAACCCCATTGGTCTTGACAGTGTCACAGATTTGTAAAAATTTAGCGAAGAACTGATGAGGATCTTCCAATGGAAGTCCATGAAACTTGCAATTCTGTTGCATTAGAGAAACTAACTGAGGCTTAAGCTCAAAGTTGTTTGCTCCAATGGCAGGGATTGAGATGCTTCTCCCATAGAAGTTGGGAGTAGGTGCAGTAAAGTCACCAAGCACCTTCCTTGCATTATTGGCATTGTTGTTTTCGGCTGCCATGGTTTCTTCTTCCTTGAAAAGCTCTGTTAGGCCCTCTAGAGAGAATTGTGCTTTAGCTTCTCTTAGCTTTCTCTTCAAGATCCTTTCAGGTTCAGGATCAGCTTGAACAAGTATGCTTTTGTCCTTGCTCCTACTCATATGAAAGAGAAGAGAACAAGAAAGTATGGAATCCTCTATGTTACAGTATAGAGATTCCTTGAAGTGTCAGAGGAAAAGAAGAATAGAAGGAGAAGGTAGATAGAAGAGAATTCGAACTTATCAAGAAGGATAGAGTTTGAATTGCACCTTGAAGAGGAGTGTTAGTCCCTTAAATAGAAGAATGTGAGAAGAGGGGAAGAATTTTCGAAATTAAAGTAAAAGATTTTGAAATAATTAAAAGAAAATTTGAAAATGTGATTGATGATTTTCGAAAACTAAGATTGGGAAAGAAATTAAGTGATTTTTGAAAAAGATTTTGGAATTAGAAATTAAAAAGATATGATTGAAAATTAATTTTGAAAAAGATGTGGTTGACAAGATATGATTGAGAAGATATGATTGAAAATCAATTTAGAAAAAGAAAGTTTTTAAAATTAAAGTTGATTACTTGACTAACAAGAAATTAAAAGATATGATTCTAAAATTTAAAATTTGATCCTTTCTTAATAGGCAAGTAACAACTTAAAAATTTTGAAGTAAATCATTAATTATAGCAAGGATTTTCGAAAATAATAAAAAATGGAAAGAAATTGATTTTGAAGAGATATGATTGAAAAGATATGATTTGAAAAAGATTTGATTTTGAAAAATTATGAAAATTTGAAAAAGATTTGAATTGAAAACAAAATCTTCCCTCTAGTGTCATCCTGGTGTTAAACGCCCAGAATGGCATCCATTCTGGCGTTTAACACCCAAAATGATACCTTTTTGGGCGTTAAACGCCCAGCCAGGTACCCTGACTGGTGTTTAAACGCCAGTTTTCCTTCTTCATTGGACATTTTGAACGCCCAACTTTTTCTGTTTAATTCCTCTGCTGAATGTTCTGAATCTTCAATTCTCTGTGTTATTGACTTGAAAAGACACAATTTTGAAAATATTTTTGAATTTTTAATGATGAGAAATAATAAAAAAATGCAACTAAGATCAAATAAACAATGCATGCTAGACACCAAACTTAAAATTAGACACTAGACTCAAACAAAAAACATAAAATATTTTATATTTTTATGATTTTATAATTTTTTTTGTGATTTTCGAAACTTATAGGGAAAAGAGAATAAAGAGATTCAAAACTTTTTAATAAGAATTCCAGGAATCATGCAATGTTAGTCTAAAGCTTCAGTCTAAAAAGATTAGACATGGCTGGCCAAGCCTCAGCAGGACATTACATTCAGCAGCTAAATTGATGAGAATGAATCAGCTTTGTGATGATAAGAACATCACCTTGAAACTCTAGAATTCATTCTTAAAAAGAAAAGTACCTAATCTAAGCAACAAGATGAACCGTCAGTTGTCCAAACTCAAACAATCCCTGGCAACGGCACCAAAAACTTGGTGCACGAAATTGTGATCATCAACAATGGCACCAAAGGACTTGGAGCTCTTAAACGTGAATCACACTTTGTCACAATTCCGCACAACTAACCAGCAAGTGCACTGGGTCGTCCAAGTAATACCATACGTGAGTAAGGGTCGATCCCACGGAGACTGTCGGCTTGAAGCAAGCTATGGTCACCTTGTAAATCTCAGTCAGGCGAATTCAGATGGTGATGGAGAATTGATAATTAAAAGATAAATAAAACATAAAATAAAGATAGAGATACTTATGTAATTCATTGGTAGGAATTTCAGATAAGCGTATGAAGATGCTTTGTTCCTCCTGAACCTCTGCTTTCCTATTGCCTTCTTCCAATCATTCATACTCCTTTCCATGGCAAGCTTTATGTTGGGCATCACCGTTGTCAATGGCTACTTCCCGTCCTCTCAGTGAAAATGTTCCAAATGCGCTGTCACCGCACGGCTAATCATCTGTCGGTTCTCGATCATGTTGGAATAGGATCCATTGATCCTTTTGCGTCTGTCACACGCCCAACAATCGCGAGTTTGAAGCTCGTCACAGTCATCCCTTCTCAGATCCTACTCGGAATACCACAGACAAGGGTTAGACTTTCCAGATCTCAAGAATGACCGCCAATAATTCTAGCCTATACCACGAAGTTTCCAATCTTAGATTAGAAACCCAAGAGATACACATTCAAGCTTGTTTGCATGTAGAACGGAAGTGGTTGTCAATCACGTGTTCATAGGTGAGAATGGTGATGAGTGTCACATAATCTTCACATTCATCATGTTCTTGGGTACGAATGAATATCTTGGAGAAGAAATAGACTTGAGTTGAATAGAAAAACAATAGTACTTTGTATTAATTCATGAGGAACAGCAGAGCTCCACACGTTAATCTATGGTGTGTAGAAACTCCACCGTTGAAAATACAAAAGTGATAATAATGTAAGCATGGCTGAATGGCCAGCCTCCAAGGTCTAGGGACTAAACGTCCAAAGGTTTTCCCAAATACAATAGCAAAAGGTCCTATTTATAGAGAACTAGTAGCCTAGGGTTTACAGAAATAAGTAATTAATGCAGAAATCTTCTTCCGGGCCCACTTGGTGTGTGCTTGGGCTGAGCATTGAAGCTTCCATGTGTAGAGACTTTTCTTGGAGTTAAACGCCAGCTTTTGTTCCAGTTTGGGCGTTTAACTCCATCTTTTGTGCCAGTTCCGGCGTTAAACGCCAGAATTCTTGAGCGGACTTGGAACGCCTGTTTGGGTCATCAAATCTCGGGCAAAGTATGGACTATTCTATATTGCTGGAAAGCCCAGGATGTCTACTTTCCAACGCAATTGAGAGTGCACCAATTGGTTTTCTGTAGCTCCAGAAAATCCACTTCGAATGCAGGGAGGTCAGAATCCAACAGCATCTGCAGTCCTTTTTCAGCCTCTGAATCAGATTTTTGCTCAGGTCCGTCAATTTCAGCCAGAAAATACCTGAAATCACAGAAAAACACACAAACTCATAGTAAAGTCTAGAAAATTGAATTTTAAATAAAAACTAATAAAAATATAATAAAAACTAATTAAAATATACTAAAAACATACTAAAAATAATGCCAAAAAGCGTATAAATTATCCGCTCATCACCTTTGTTGCTCCTCCCTCATAGCTCTTTGATCTTCTCTAATCTCATGGAGAATGATGGAGTGCTCTTGGTGTTGCATCCTTAGTTGTTCCATGTTGAAACTTAATTCTCCTAGGGAGGTGTTGATTTGCTCCCAATAGTTTTGTGGAGGAAAGTGCATCCCTTGAGGCATCTCAGGGATTTCATGGTGAGGAATTTCCTCATGCTCTTGTTGAGGTCCATGATCTCTTGTTTGCTCCATCCTTTTCTTAGTGATGGGCTTGTCCTCATCAATGAGGATGTCTCCCTCTATGTCAATTCCAGCCGAATTGCAGAGGTGGCAAATGAGGTGAGGAAAGGCTAACCTTGCCAAAGTGGAGGACTTGTCAGCCACCTTGTAGAGTTCTTGAGGTATAATCTCATGAACTTCTACTTCCTCCCCAATCATGATACTATGGATTATGATGGCCTGATCCATAGTTACTTCGGATCGGTTGCTAGTAGGTATGATAGAGCGTTGGATGAACTCCAACCATCCTCTAGCTACAGGCTTAAGGTCCGGTCTTCTCAATTGAACCGGGTTACCTCTTGAGTCAAATTTCCATTGAGCTCCTTCCACACATATGTCCATGAGGACTTGGTCCAACCTTTGATCAAAGTTGACCCTTCTAGTGTAGGGGCGTGCGTTTTCTTGCATCATTGGCAGGTTGAACGCCAACCTTACATTTTCCGGACTGAAATCTAAGTATTTTCCCCAAACCATTGTAAGCTAATTCTTTGGATTTGGGTTCATACTTTGATCATGGTTCCTAGTGATCCATGCGTTTGCATAGAACTCTTGAACCATTAAGATTCCGACTTGTTGAATAGGATTGGAGAGTACTTCCCATCCCTTCTTCTAATCTCTTGTCGGATCTCCGGATACTCGCTCTTTTTGAGCTTAAAAGGAACCTCAGGGATCACCTTTTTCTTGGCCACAACTTCATAGAAGTGGTCTTGATGGACCTTTGAGATGAATCTCTCTATCTCCCATGCTCATAAGTGGAAGCAATTGCCTTCCCTTTCCTCTTTCTTGAGGTTTCTCTTGCCTTAGGTGCCATTAATGGTTATGGAAAAACAAAAAGCAATGCTTTTACCACACCAAACTTAAAAGGTTTTCTCTTCCTCGAGCAAAAGAAGAAAGAAAGTAGTAGAAGAAGAAGAAAATGGAGGAGATGGAGTGAGATAGTGTATTCGGCCAAGGGGGGAAGTAGTGTTTGTGATGTGTGAAAATGGAGTAGTGTTAAGGGGTTTATATAGGGGAGGGGGGTAGGTTTCGGCCATTAGGATTGGGTTTGGGAGGGAGAGAAATTTGAATTTTGGAGGTAGGTGGGGTTTATGGGGAAGAGGTATGGAGGTGATTGGTGAAGGGCATTTGGGGAAGAGTGTTATAAAATGGTGTGAAGAGGAGAGAAGAAGAGGTGGGGTAGGTGGAGGTCCTGTGGGGTCCACAGATCCAGAGGGGTCAAGGACTTAACATCCCTGCTCCATTTAGGCGTGCAAAACGCCCTTAGAATGCATGTCTGGCGTTAAACGCCACCTTGCTGCTTGTTTCTGGCGTTTAACGCCAGCTTTTCTCCCATTCTTGGCGTTAAACGCCAATTCCATGCTCTGTTCTGGCGTTAAACGCCAGTCTGGTGCTTGTTTTTGGCGTTTAACTCCATCTTGATGCTTCTTTCTGGCGTTAAACGCCAGTTTGATGCTCCTTACTGGCGTTTAAACGCCAGTAAGCTCTTCCTCTAGGGTGAGCTTTTTTAATGCTATTTTTCATTCTGTTTTTGATTTTTCAGTAGTTTCTGTGACTTCACATGATCATCAACCTAAAGAAAACATAAAATAGCAATGGAAAATAAATAGATATTATTAAATAACATTGGGTAGCATCCCAACAAGCGCTTCTTTAATGTCAATAGCTTGACAGTGAGCTTCTCATGGAGCCTCACAGAAAATCAGAGCAATGTTGGGGCCTCTCAACACCAAATTTAGAGTTTGGTTGTTGCCTCTCAACACCAAACTTAGAGTTTGGTTGTGGCCTCCCAACACTAAACTTAGAGTTTGAATGTAGGGGTTTTGTTTGACTCTGTATTGAGAGAAGCTTCTCATTCTTTCTCTCCATGGTTATAAAAGGAGAACCTTGAGTCTTAAATACAAGGTAGTCCTCATTTAACTGAAGGACCAACTCTCCTCTGTCAACATCAATCACAGTTTTTGCTGTGGCTAGGAAGGGTCTGCCAAGAATGATGGATTCATCCCCATCCTTCCCAGTGTCTAGGATTATGAAATCAGCAGGGATGTAAAGGCCTTCAACCTTCACTAGCACATCCTCTACTAGTCCATAAGCATTTTTCATTGATTTATCTACCATCTCTAATGAGATTCTTATAGCTTGTACCTCAAAGATTCCCAGTTTATCCATTACAGAGAGTAGCATTAGGTTTATCCCTGACCCAAGGTCACATAGAGCCTTCTCAAAGGTCATGGTGCCTATGGTACAAGGTATGAAGAATTTTACGGGATCCGGTTTCTTCTGAGGTAATGTCTGCCTCATTAATGCATTCAGTTCATTGGTTAACAAGGGGGGTTCATCCTCCCAAGTCTCAGTACCAAATAAACTGGCATTCAACTTCATGATTGCTCCTAGATACTTAGCAACTTGCTCTTCAGTGACATCTTCATCCTCTTCAGAGGAAGAATATTTATCAGAGCTCATGAATGGCAGAAGAAAGTTCAATGGAATCTCTATGGTCTCTGCATGAGCGTCAGATTCCTTTGGTTCCTCAAATGGGAACTCCTTTCTGTTCAGAGAACGTCCCAAGAGGTTTTCCTTACTGGGATTCACGTCCTCCTCCTCCTCTGGGCATTCAGCCACACCAACTAAGGTTATGGCCTTGCACTCTCTCTTGGGATTTTCTTCTGTATTGCTTGGGAGAGTACTGGCAGGAGTTTCAGTAATCTTCTTACTCAGCTGACCTACCTGTGCCTCCAAATTTCTAATAGAAGACCTTGTTTTATTCATGAAACTTAGTGTGGTCTTGGATAGATCAGAGACTATGGTAGCCAAGCCAGAATGGCTCTGTTCAGAATTCTCTGTCTGTTGCTGAGAAGATGATAGAAAAGGCTTGCTATTGCTAAACCTATTTCTTCCACCATTATTATTGAAGCCTTGTTGAGGCTTCTGTTGGTCCTTCCATGAGAAATTTGGATGATTTCCCCATGAAGGATTATAGGTGTTTCCATAGGGTTCTCGCATGTAATTCACCTCTGCTATTGTAGGGTTCTCAGGATCATAAGCTTCTTCTTCAGAAGATGCTTCTTTAGTACTGTTGGATGCAGCTTGCAATCCATTCAGACTTTGAGAAATCATATTGACTTGCTGAGTCAATATTTTGTTCTGAGCCAATATGGAATTCAGAGTATCAATTTCAAGAACTCCCTTCTTTTGAGGCGTCCCATTGTTCACAGGATTCCTCTCAGAGGTGTACATGAACTGGTTATTTGCAACTATTTCAATGAGTTCCTGAGCTTCTGCAGGCATTTTCACGTGAAGAGATCCTCCTGTAGAATGGTCCAATGACATTATTGACAACTCAGACAGACCATCATAGAATATACTTATGATGCTCCATTCTGGAAGCATGTCAGTAGGACACCTTTTGATCTATTGCTTATATCTTTCCCAAGATTCATAGAGGGATTCTCCTTCCTTCTCTCTGAAGCTTTGGATTTCCACTCTAAGCTTGCTCATCTTTTGAGGTAGAAAGAATTTGGCCAGGAAAGCACTGACCAGCATATCCCAGGAGTTCAGGCTATCCTTAGGTTGTGAATCCAACCATGTTCTAGCTCTGTCTCTTACAGCAAAAGGGAAAAGCATAAGCCTGTAGACCTCGGGATCAACTCCATTGGTCTTAACAGTGTCACAGATTTGCAAGAATTCAGCTAAAAATTGATGAGGATCTTCCATTGGAAGTCCATGAAACTTGCAGTTCTGTTGTATTAGAGAAACTAATTGAGGCTTAAGCTCAAAGTTGTTTGCTCCAATTGCAGGAAGTGAGATGCTTCTTCCATAGAAGTTAGAAGAGGGTGCAATAAAGTCACCAAGCATCTTCCTTGCATCTCCACCATTGCTATTAGGTTCGGCCATGTCTCCTTCTTTTTCAAAAATTTATGTCAGATCCTCTCCAGAGAGTTATGCTTTAGCTTCCCTTAGCTTCCTCTTCAGAGTCCTTTCAGGTTCAGGATCAGCTTCAACAAGAATGTTCTTATCCTTGTTCCTGATCATATGAAAAAGGAAGATAACAGAAAAGAAAATATGGAATCCTCTATGTCACAGTATAGAGATTCCTTATGTGAGTAGAAGAAGAGAAGAGAAAAAATTCGAACACAGGGGAGAAGAGGGGGTTCGAATTATGAGTAGAAGAGAAGTGTTAGTAGATAAATAAATAAATAGAAAGATATGAGAGGGGGAAGAATTCGAAAATTAAATAAAATGAAATAAAAATATTTTTGTTTTTATTTTGACTATTAGTTATAATTCGAAATTTAAAAAGAAAAATAAAATTAAATCAAATTAAAATTTAAAACAAATAGTTAATTAAAAAGAGATTTTGAAATAGAGGGGAGGGGTTTTCGAAAATTGGTGAAAGAAATTTAGTTAGGTGGTTTTGAAAAAGATATGATTGAAATAGAAACTTTTAAAATCAAAAAGAAAAAGCCAAGTAGTTAATTGAAAAAGATTTGAAAATCAAATTTGAAAAGATAAGAAGTTAGAAAAGATTTTGAAATTATGTTTTGAAAAAGATATGATTGAAAATTTGTTGAAAAAGATTTGAATTGGAAATTAAAAAGATTTAATTTTGAAAATTGAAATTGATTACTTGACTAACAAGAAACTAAAAGATATGATTCTAAAATTTAAAGATTGAACATTTCTTAATAGGTAAGTAACAAACTCAAAAATTTTTTTGAATCAATCACATTAATTGTTAGTAAAAATTTTGAAAAATATGGAATAAAATAAGAAAAAGATTTTTGAAAATCAATTTGAATTTTCGAAAATATGAAAGAAAAAAATGAAAGAGATTTGAATTTTGAAAAAGATTTGAAAAAGATAGAAATTTTTTTTAAATTGAAGATTTGATTTGACTCATAAGAAACAACTAAATTTTGAAAAATTTTTGAAAAAGTCAACTCAAATATTCGAAATTTATGAGAAAAAAAAGGGAAAGATATTTTTTTATTTTTTTGAATTTTTAATGAGGAGAGAGAAAAACATAAAAATGCTGCAAAACATAAAAATTCAAGATCAAAACACATGATGCATGCAAGAACACTTTGAATGTCAAGATGAACACCAAGAACACTTTGAATGTCAAGATGAACATCAAGAACATGTTTTTGAAAATTTTTAAGAAAAGAAAAACATGCAAGACACCAAACTTAAAAATTTTTAATGTTGAGACACTAACAAATTGAAAATGCATATGAGAAATAAGAAAAGACACAAAACATGAAAATGCAAAGATCAAACAAAGATGATCATCAAGAACAACTTGAAGATCATGAAGAACACCATGCATGAGTTTTCAAAAATTTTAATGAAAATAAAAAAAGAATGCAATTGACACCAAACTTACAAATTGACACTAGACTCAAACAAGAAACACAAAATTATTTTTGGTTTTATGATTTTATAAAAATTTTTTGGATTTTTCGAAAATTATTTGGAAAAAGAAAAATAAAGATTTCAAAAATTTTTAATAAGAATTCCAGGAATCATGCAATGTTATTCTAAAGCTCCAGTCCAGGGATTAGACATGGCTTACTAGCCAGCCAAGCTTTAGCATACAAATCAGGCATACAATAGCTGAATTGATGAGGATCAAAAAGCTCTTGTGATGATGAGTTAAAACCTCGGTCCAAAAGATTAGACATGGCTTCACAGCCAGCCAGACTTCAACAGATCATCATGAAACTCTAGAATTCATTCTTAAAAATTCTGAAGCCATAGAATAATTTAAATATATATATATATATATATATATATATATATTTTCAAAAATAAAAAGCTTTAAAAATAAAATAAAATTACCTAATCTGAGCAACAAGATGAACCGTCAGTTGTCCAAACTCGAACAATCCCCGGCAACGGCCCCAAAAACTTGGTGCACGAAATCGTGACTGTTCATTCCTTGGTAATGGCGCCAAAAACTTAATTCGCACGTTCATAATCTTAGTTCTTTTTCACAACTTCGCACAACTAACCAGCAAGTGCACTGGGTCGTCCAAGTAATAAACCTTACGTGAGTAAGGGTCGATCCCACGGAGATTGTCGGCTTGAAGCAAGCTATGGTCATCTTGCAAATCTCAGTCAGGCAGATTCAAATGGTTATAGGATTTAAGATAATTAAAATATAAATAAAATATAAAATATAAAATAGGATAGAGATACTTATGTAATTCATTGGTGAGAATTTCAGATAAGCGTATGGAGATGCTTTGCTCCCTCTGAATCTCTGCTTTCCTACTGTCTTCATCCAATCATTCATACTCCTTTCCATGGCAAGCTGTATGTTGGGCATCACCGTTGTCAATGGCTACATCCCGTCCTCTCAGTGAAAATGGTCCAAATGCACTGTCACCGCATGGCTAATCATCTGTCGTTCTCAATCATGTTGGAATAGGATCCAGTGATCCTTTTGCGTCTGTCACTACGCCCAACACTCGCGAGTTTGAAGCTCGTCACAGTCATTCCTTCCCAGATCCTACTCGGAATACCACAGACAAGGTTTAGACTTTCCGAATCTCAAGAATGGCCGCCAACAATTCTAGCCTATACCACAAAGACTCTGATCGTGAACCAGGAGGCTAAGAGATATGCATTCAAGCTTGTTTTCATGTAGAACGGAAGTGTTTGTCAGGCATGCGTTCATAAGTGAGAATGGTGATGAGTGTCACATAATCATCACATTCATCATGTTCTTGTGTGCGAATGAATATCTTAGAATAAGAATAAGCTTGAATTGAATAGAAAAACAATAGTACTTTGCATTAATTCATGAGAAACAGCAGAGCTCCACACCTTAATCTATGGTGTGTAGAAACTCTACCGTTGAAAATACATAAGTGATGGAGGTCAAGGCATGGCCGAATGGCCAGCCCCCTAAACATGATCTCTGAACATAAAATTAGTCAAATACCAACCAGAGATGTGAAATAAATCACTAAAAGTAGTTTTTATACTAAACTAGTAGCTAGGGTTACATAAGATAAGTAAATGATGTAGAAATCCCCTTCCGAGCCCACTTGGTGTGTGCTTGGACTGAGCATTGAGCTTTCATGTGTAGAGACTCTTTTTGGAGTTAAACGCCAGGTTGTAGCCTGTTTCTGGTGTTTAACTCTGATTTGCAACCTGTTTCTGGCGTTTAACTCCAGAATAGGGCAGGGAGTTGGCATTTGAATGCCAGTTTGCGTCGTCAAAACTCATGCAAAGTATGGACTATTATATATTTCTGGAAAGCCCTAGATGTCTACTTTCCAACGCAATTGAGAGCGCACCAATTGAATTTCTGTAAGTCTAGAAAATTCACTCTGAGTGCAGGGAGGTCAGAATCCAACAACATCTGCAGTCCTTCTTCAGCCTCTGAATCAAATTTTTGCTGAAGTCCCTCAATTTCAACCAGAAATTACCTGAAATCACAGAAAAACACACAAACTCATAGTAAAGTCCAGAAATGTGATTTTTGAATGAAAACTAATAAAAATATAATAAAAAGTAACTAAAGTATACTAAAAACTATGTAAAAACAATGCCAAAAAGCGTATAAATTATTCGCTCATCAACTTGTCACCAGGAATGAAAGTGGTACTCACTATAATTCCAATCTTGCCTCATACAGTGAATAGGATTCTGTCTCTTGAGCATATTGAGTTGATCCATGAGAGCACAGGAAAGAAATTCACAGTGAGGGGTGAGTATTTAAGCCTCTATGACTATCTTCCTCCATAAAGGAGCTGACCGTCAAGCTAGTGACAGTAAAGAAGCACTTGTTGGGAGGCAACCCAACTATAAGTATCCTTAAGTTTATTTTAATTTTATTTTAGTTTTATTTAATTTGATTTTTAATGATTTTCAAAGTTTTCCTAGGTTATCTAATGTTTGTGATCATGTATAGCGCTTAGAACAGGGATAGAAAGACTTAGATAGAAAAATAGAACACCCTAGAGGATCTATGTTGCGGGTGCTAAACGCCAGGGAGGGCATTTAGCGCCATGAGGGGAGTAACGGTTTGGGCATTCCACACCCAATTGAGCATTCGCATGCAAAGTTTTGATCCCCTTGGAGCGTTTCACGTCCATAATGGGAGTTTAATGCCACCAAGGTGGTAAAAAAATTTCAAATTTAAATTTTCCTTCCTCTTCTATCACTTTCATCTTTTTCTTTATACTCATCCATGTGCTCTTCATGTCTCTTCCCATTTTCAGTTTTCTTTGCTTGGTGACGACAGCCAATTTACATAGGTTAGGAATTTGATCATCAAAATGGAAGTGGCATTGTGAGTATAGTCCTAACCCAACAAATTGACCATCAATCAAATGTTATAACAATTCAAACCAAATATTTAACCGAGAGTATTTAACTCCCGGGTCATCTTCCCTAGGAGTTGCGATTAAGTGTATAATCATTGGCTATGAAGGAGCATGAGAGTATGGGGATTGGGAATGAAAGCAAGAGAGCAAAAATTGTAAATAGCAACAAAGTAAATGATCATGCAAGGATTAAAAGAAAGCAATTAAAGGACTCTTGGCAAGAAGTGAATAATCTAGGTTTCCTATCCTAGTTATGGACCACAAACATGGCAATTGTGTGGAATCAATCCAAATCAATCAACCCACCTTGAGAATTAGTCAAAGGTGTAATTGATCTTAATCCATAAGTCCTAGTCAACTCACTAATTACTTAGTGAAAGACTAGCGTCAATGGAAACCAAACCAATTAACCATTCTCATACAATGCAGAATGGACATCCACAACTCAATTCCATCCGAACACCCAATTTCTCGACGAAGAGTGTGAAAACTAATCATGCAAGGAATTAAACATCAAAGCAACAAACATGCAAGGAATTAAAAGTCAAAGCAATAAAAGTTAAAGCAATTAAATGCAAGGAAAGGAAACTTAAAGTGCAAGAAAACCTCTCGGCAATCAATTGAGAGCTAAGGTTACCTATCCTAGCCATTGACCACAAACACATGATGATTATGAAGAGTTAATCCTACTTAGTCAACCTTACATCGAAGATAAGTCAAATAGGCATAGTTAATTTCAATCCCTAAGTCCTATGTCAACACTAAGGGGTCACATAGAGTCAAGGGAGACCAAATCAACTAACTACTCTAGTATATCAAACAAGAATGGACATTAATAACTCAAGGATCACCAAAGTCATCAATACCAAGCCAAGAGTGGAGAAAAACTTTGCAAAAACTAAGCCAAGCATTTTATCAAACACTTGGTGTGTATGAAAATAAAATAATATTAAAATGTAATAAAAGAAATTATATAACTACCAAAAACAAGAAAATAGCAATAATAACCAAGGAAAGCAATAAATGAATATAAAACATAAATTGCATTAATTGAAAGTAAAATTAACATAGAGTGTTCATAACATAAAAATGGCAAAACAAAGAAAAATAAAGAAGATACAGATGCAATAACAATAAATGACAAGGAAAAGTAAATGAAAACAAGAATTAAAAGTAGAAATTGTAAGAAATTAAACTAAAGAACCCTAATTCTAGAGAGAGGGGGGAGCTTCTCTCTCTAGAGAACAACCTACATAATGCTAATCTAACCCTAATTTCTCCCCCTTCACATGGAGTAAGGCCTTCCTTCATTTAGCACTCAATCAGCTTCAGAAAGTCTCAAAATTGGGCCCTGGTGGCCCAAAAATTGCCCCCAGTGATTTGCAATAAATGAGTCACGCGCTGGGATGTGTGCGGATGCACAGGTGTGTGCGTCCGCAAACATGATGATTTTCTTCTTATGCGTACCCATAGGTTGTCGTGCGTACGCACACATGGTTTTGTGGCTTTTGTGCATACGCACAGGCGGTTGTGCGTACGCACACTCCAATGTGTGCTTCTCCTTTGTTTTCTTCATGTTTTCCTTCCACTTTTGCCTTGCCAAACTTGCCGCTAGGACCTAAAATCATTCAACAAACATGTCATGGCATCGAATGGCATAAAAGTGGGATAAAAGTGATTAAAATAAGCACAAAATAGCATGTTTTCACATTTAGGCACAATTAATAGAGAGAACACAAAAGCATGCTATTTGGATGAATAAATGTGGGTTTATATGATGAAGTCCATTCAAATCAAACCAAAATATATCGAAAAATATGGACTCATCACTTGGGAACAAGAAAACTTTTAAGTTTGGTGTTATAGAGCAAGCTCTCGATTTATATTATCATCAATGGCACCAAAGGAAGGTAAATCATCTTCATGGAAGAACACAACTTGAGGAGGGAGCAGCAGCCACCAAAACTGAGGTGGTTAAGTTTCATTATCCCTTACCTTATCTTATCTTCTGTTTTTTTAGTACTTTTTAGCTTATTTCATGTTTCTCCATTCTAGCTTTGGCATGATCACTAGTAAGATTTCCTTGCTTTCTAGTTTAGTTCTTTATTTTTTATTTTATGTTTATTTTAAAAGATGTCTCATGTATCCTACTTTGAGCTTAAACAAAAATCAAAAGAAAAAGAAGTAGTATAATGCATGAGATTTTGAGTTATATATTGCGTGCTCTAGTCACTTTGATGTGGTGGCCTTACTTCTATTTCTGAATGTATGAATTAACGGTGCATATTTGATATTGGAGTTGAGAATATTGGTTCTTGAGGAACAGAAATTTAGAGAAGTATTATTGATTCTCTGAAATAAGAAAGATATTGATTCTTGAAGCAAAATAAACAGCAAAAAGAATTGAAAAGAAAAGAAAAATCAAAAGAAAAAGGTCCAAGGCTTTGAGCATCAATTATTAGGAGGGCCAAAACTGATCTAAAGCTCAAAAGAGTGGTTTTTTCTAACCATATGCTTGTGGTGTGAAAGTGTCAAGTAACCCTTGAGACTGAGAACTTAAAGTTGTGACCAATTGCTGTTACAAAGTGTGCCTAAGGTCTGAGCACCACTATCTAGGAGAAATAGAAAGAAAAATTAGAACTCAAGGAGTCCCCCAGTCAAGTGCTTGTGGTGTTTTCTGTGCCAAGTTAAGCTTGAGGAAAAAACACTTAGAGTCACGGTTAAGCACAAGGTGCAAAGCACGAAAGAAAAAAAAGAAAAAGTTGTGTTCAAGGATCAATTAGAGCCTAAAGAGAATCTATAATATCATCCGAGTTCTAGTACTGAAGGATACCAATATTTTTTAGCTTCAAATGATAGTGAGATACCGAACCTATTCGAAATTAGAGTGTCATTAGCCCGATTCAGTAACAAGACCTGAGCTTAAATGACAACTCAAGTCTCAGACGTTTTATCATATTTTAGTTATTTTTAATTACAAACAAAATCTTTTAGGCCCAGACTTTATTATTTTATTTTAATTCCGTATCAAATTAGGTTAGTATTTAAAGGTAAAGATCATTTGTATTTCAGTTCTTCTTTTCTTCGGCACATTTTTAGAACCCTACTTTCTCTCTGTAAGTCATAAGCAACTAAACCTCCTGGTTAAGGCTAGGAGCTCTGTTTATTCTATGGGTTAATACTATTACTCTTCTATTTTAATTCATGTATTGATTTTAATTTCAAGTATTTGCTTTTGTTCTTCATCTTACGGATTTGGGTAGATCGGAAGAATAACCCTTATTCTATTTGAGTTCTTGTGAACCGTGAAAAATCAATTCACTTGAACAACAGCTTGAAAATAATTTCTCCTAAACCACTAATTATCTGGACTTAATAGGATACGTGACATATAATCCTCTTATATTTGGGTAATTAGGGTATTTACGGTAAATAAACTATAATTGGACTTAAACCTCTAATTGAAATTAAGTGACCAAGAAATTGGCGGTTGACTAGGTTAGAGGAGATTAAATCACTAAGAAATTAAGGTTTAGTCATATATAGTTTGCCTTGAATTGAATCTTGCATGATTAAAATAGTTAGTAAGAAAAGTTAATCCAAAAGATAAACATCTCTAGAACCTTAACTGTTTTCTCATATATTCTTCACATCAATTTACTGTTTGCTTTTAATTCTCTGAATTTACTGTTTAATGCAATTAAAACCACAAAACACTCTTTTCTGATTGTCTGACTAAGACAATCACTCGACTATTGTTGCTTAATCCATCAGTCCTCGTGGGATCGACCCTCACTCACTTGAGGTATTACTTGGTACGACCTAGTGAACTTGCTGGTTAGTTTGTGGACATAAAAAATCCGCACCAAACCTGAGTCTGGTTTCACAAAAATTCATATTTGGCACGCCTACACACAAATTTATGGTCATGGTGTACGCGCGGAACCTCCTGATGCACCACTATTTCGTGGCACATATTAGGCTGAATTGAGTGGATTTTATCCATTATTCTCACACTTATTCATAGAATTTGCATGTTTTACACTTTCCTTCCTCATTTTGTGTTGTGATTGAAAGCATGCTTCTTTGGCCTTAAATTTGCTAATTTTAATATTCTCTTATTACCATTTGATGCCATGATACGTTTGTTAAGTGTTTTCAGGGTTTATAAGACAGGAACGGCTTAGAGGATGGAAAAGAAACATGCAAAAGTGGAAAGAACACAAGAAATGTAAGTTTTGAGAATCTGGTATCGACGCGTACGCATGGACGACGCATACGCGTGACTGAGCCAACGTCCAAATGACGCACACGCGTGGCTGACGCCTACGCGTGGCTAGTGAAAAGTCCAGCAACGCGTACGCATGGGCGATGTACGCGTGACAGAGCGTTGCATGCTGCAATTTACAGAAAATGCTGGGGGCAATTTTCGGGCTGCTTTTGACCTAGTTTTAGGCTCGAAAACACTAATTAGAGGCTGTAGAGTGGAGTTGGAAGGGGAATGATTCACTTCTCGTTCATCCACAATTATTAGGTTTTAGATGTAATTTTCTAGAGAGAGAGGCTCTCTCTTCTCTCTAGGTTTAGGGTTTCTTCTTTCAATTTCTCTTTAGGTTCAGGTTCAATCTTCTGTTAATTTAGTTTTTGTCTTGCTTTTATTTGTTTAAGCACTTTAGTTCATCTTCTTCTCTTTTTAATTTCCCTTTTTCGCCATTTTTATGTTTATGAGCTCTTGTTACATTTGATTTCTGTTAATGCAATTTATGTTTTCCATGTTTATTGTTACTCTCTTTAATTGTTAGTTATCAATGCTTGCAATTGGTTGTTTAGATTTAATATTCCTTGTTAATTTTATCATTCTTTTTTTTGTGCCTACCAAGTGTTTGATAAAATACTTGGTAGGATTTTGAATTAGATTTTTTTCTGTATTCTTAGCTTGGATTGAATAATTTGGAGACTCTTGAATTGTCAAAGTCTCTTGTTGGTTGGTGATTGAAAGTTTCTAGTTGGCTTGAGCTTCACTAACTCTAGTCTTTAATTAGGACTTGTGAACTCAAGTTGAATCACTCACTTGACTTTCCTTCAATTGTTAGAGGTTAACTAAGTGAGAGCAACTTGCGACTACCATCACAATTGACAATGATAATGAGGATAGGAATTCCGATTCTCAACCCTTGCTAGGACTTGTCTTAGTTGTTAGTTATTTTCTTGTTATTTACATTCCTTGCTTATTAAACTCAAAACCCAAAAAGATACAATCTCATAACTAATAATAAACATACTTCCCTGCAATTCCTTGAGAGATGATCCGAGGTTTAAATACTTTGGTTAATTTTATTAGGTTTGTATTTGTGACAAACAATTTAAACATTGACAGAGGTTTATTTGACGGTTTAGAACTATACTTGCAACGTGATATTTTGTGAAAATCTTTACCGACATTTTTCTCCGTCAAGTTTTTGGCGCCGTTGCCGGGAAATTGCAAACGTGTGCCTTATTATTGGTTATTGTATATATTTACCTTTTGCTTGTTTGTTAGTTTTTGTTAGTTTTAGGACTTTGTTGCTTATTTTTATTAGTTTTTATTTTTATTTGCTACTATAAATTCTCATCCCTTTGTCTATGAGAGTGGTTACAACTATGTTGTAGGGAATGAAAGCTACAATGAGTATATGCATCAAGGATGGAACCATCAAAAGTGGGAGGAGCCTCGAGCATATGATCAACTTTTTTGGCAACAACCTCCACCAACGTACTATGAGCAAGATCCATTCCAGGATGCATATCAATCCAATAGCTATGGTGGACCCCCTTGAAGTTACCAACAAGCCGCACCATATGCCTATGAACCCCCTCCTCAACATAGTTTTGAACCACCATACTCACAAGCCCCCTACAATCAAACACTTCCATATGATCCTAACACTTATCCACCATACCAACTACCCTACGAGCCATATGAACCATACTTACCACCACCCCAATTCCAACCCAATTACTCCCAAGAACCATCACCTCAATATACAGCACCCCCAATGTATGCAAACTTTCAACCACAAGATGAATTTTCCTTTCAACCACAACCCTCCAGAGGGGAATGTCCATATCTATCAATCCATGAGCAATATGATCCTACCTATGTTAACCAAGTGAAACAAGAGCCACGGGATTATTTTAAGGAAGCAATGGATCGACTTTAAGAAACCATCCATCAAATGGAGCGAGAGGAAAGCCGAAAAGTACACGAAGCTCTCATGGCTAACAAATCTCAACTTGAGAACAAGGGACCGGAGTGTGTTGTACAACAAGTGGAAAAGATGGAGAGTGTTGAACCGCCACATCCTTATCATGATGAACCACCCTCCTATCATGAACCCTTCCTCTCAAGCAATGAACCCTCATATCCACTCCAATCTGCAATGAATGACACTCTTGGTGTTCTTCTTCAAGGGTAGAGAGAGATGCAGTGGATGACACTAGAGTTCATAGCTACCTTGACCGAGGTAGTAGATAATTTAGCCTCCCTGCGCATCGACACTGGCTGCATGCAAAAAATCTAATGAGGAGCGTAGCATGAATGAGAAACTAGGAACTCCGGTGAAAAGTGAGGAAGGTAATTTTGTATTGGAACAATTGGAGAAAGCCATAATTTTTGAAGAGGATGAAGTGGTCGAAAACTTAGGAGATGCTGAACCTCTATGGAAATCTAGAGTTGTAGAGTATTCCTCCAAAAAGCTTGAAATCGATGTTGAGGAGGCTAGTGCACAACCTCCAAGGTATGTTCCCTATGAAGAATTGGACGGGATAGATCAAGAAGCAAGTTTTCTTGGTGATGATGATCATGAATCAAGTCTTCCTAGTGATGAATCTCTATCCGCAAATGAACTCTTTGAGTATGAAGACCCTTCTTTGATTGAGTCGGAGAATGATGTGGAGATGAAAGTCTTTCAAAAAGGTTGGATGGGAGTTGAATATGCTTTGTCAAGATCGTTGGAGACTTCTCTACCTAGGTTGCCATCTACTCCTTCATTTGAGTGGGTAAAACTTATCTCTATTAGCTTTATTGTCCCACTTGAATATGGTATTCTTGAAATAGATGGCCAACTTAGGAGGCTTTGTGGAATTAAGTGTAAGAGAAGGATGTTCAGTGGTTGGAGTTGCAAATCAAGGCTCATCAAGGTTGAGATTTCAAGAGCTAGATGCAAGGACTGGACTGGTGATAATTTGGTTGGATCTAAGAGAAGAGTTTGGTACTTCATTGAGAATTTGGATTGCTTGTCACCCGGTTGGAACAATGATGATCAACTTAAAGACAGGTGTAGAAACAAGATTTGGGATCCTGGCATACAAGAGGATCAACTTTGGGATCTCAAAACTTGTGAAGAACTTCATCAAGGCTTGGTGAATTCACTTGGAAATGTTGGAGCTTATTAGAAGTACAAGCGTTGGCGGAAGTTTCAAGATGAGTTCAAGCACAAGCCACCATGACAAGGAGCTCACTAAATGTCTAACTTAAGGACTTTAACTAAAAGTGCTAGGTGGGAGACACCCCACCATGGTAAATTTTTCCTATTTTATCTTTTATTTATATTGGTAATAAGTTGAATTTTCATTTTTTTTAGTTTGGTTTATTTGGTTTAAGTTGTGGTTTCACCAGTTTAATAATGTTTGAATTTACTTTGGTAGCTTGTTAGTTTAAAAAAAATGTAGGCCTCACGCGTGCACGTGACTTACGTGCACGCGTGACATACGATGCTGCAATCTCTGGTATAATGAACAGGGAGTTGCATTGAAACCGTGTGGGTGGGGTGCCAGGCGCACAACCCAAACCACACTTGCATGTTGTAAGAACCGGGGTTTTTCACGTAAAACCGTTTTATAAAAATAATAATTTTAAGTGCCTGAGATCGATTCAAAATTTAGAAGTTTTAATTTGAAAATAAAAAGGTGAAATTTGGTTTCAGTGAATTTTTCTGAGTCAGAAAAGGTATTTTCTGCAAAAGACCGAGAACCGGCAGCCGAACCGATTTAAGCCTGTCCGATACTGTGTTTTGAGAAAAATAATATTTTGAAAATGGATTTATTATTTTGAAAAGGTAAAAATAATTTAGAAGTGAAAACCGGGCACTAATCTTAAAGATTTTGGCCCAAAGTGGGCCAAACGAACAAAAAACGCTACGCAGTTGGACTGGGCCCAAGTTGGGTCCAAGGCCCAACATATATAACATATATAAGCTCATTCCACCCTCATTTGAAGAAGGGGACGCTGCTGAGTTGAGAGGAGAGGGAGAAGAAAGAACACTATTCACCCTCACCTTCTTTTGCTTGTAACTTGAGCTACGGAGCTTCGATTGACGAGCCGTTTATGGCCACGCGAAGCTCTTGTCGAGATTTATGTTTATATCTAAAGAAATCTGCTAAGATCCCTCTCTTCATGCTCCAGTTTCCAGCCCTAAGTTTCTGCATTTTTGGGGTTTGGTTTTTGAGTGGTTTTTGTAGTTTTGCTTGTTTAGGTGATCTCTAGTAGCGAGTAATTGTTGGATTTTACCCTTAATCTCGTTGGACAAGATAAGGTTTCACTAAACCCTTGTGTTTAGTTGTTATGTGTATCTTATGTTTTGATTTTGATATATATATGATATTAGATTGAGTTTTGGGTGTTTGTTGGAGTTGGTTGAGGCTTTGGATCAAGCTTGGTGGCTTTGTTTTGATGTTTGGTGCATTTGGTTATCGGCCAAGGTATGGTTTTGATTTTCTTTATGTAATATGTAATGTTTATGGACACTTAGGCTAGTGGCCCATAGGATAGGATTGAATTGGATATGTGGTTGTTTGTGGTATATGTATGATGATGGTAATTGTTGAGGATTATTGGTGCTAATGAAGTTTTATGATGTTGGTTAATGTTAGTTATTGTTTGGTGATAAATTGTTGGAATTGATGAGGATTTGTAGTGGTTGTTGATGTTGGTTGGTTGATGATGCTTGACGAATTGATTTTGTAAATGTTGTTAAATAATGATGTTGAGGTATGATGTATATTGAATTTGAGTGAATGTATATTGTTGATTATTGGTATAAAGCATGAATGAGGTTGTTGATGAAGATGGATAGTGAAAGAATGATGATTGGTGAATGTGGTTGGTGGAGGAATGATTATAGTGTTATATATTTGATATTGAGGTTGAGGATATTGAAGGGTGAATGAAAAATTTGGTATGAATGGTAGATTGTGACACAAAGGGTGAGTTATGAGGTAAATTGGAGTTGGTATGGTTTTGGTTTGATTTTTGGTTGAAATATTTTGAAAGTTGAGGTTTGGCGAAATTCTGCATAATCTATTTTCTGGCAGCAGCTTCGGACGCTTTTTGGGAACGATCTAATCATCACAATTGTATGGGATTAATTTTTCTAGAATCTTTGTGATGTGTAGAAAAATCCTGAAACATTTGGTTAAAGTTTAGCGGTTGGATTAGGAGATATAAATTTTTGAAGTTTGTTACTTTAAAACTGATTTTCTGCTGCTACATAATCAAACCAGCAACTTTCCAAGACTATATCTCCCAATCCTAACCATAATTTTGAGTGGAAACAAAAGGACATTATGACTTGGACTGTTTTCTTGTTTGTGTCAAAATTTTAGACTATTATAAATTTTGTAGAAGGAGTTGTTCTCATTTTAAAAATAGAGCTCTTAGCTATTTTGACAGCAAAACTAGTTTTTGAAAGTAAACTTGTAATCAGTATAACTCTCTCCAGAAAAATGATTTTTCTATGAGACTTTTTCTGATTTAAAACTCTATGAGTCTAGTTTATTTTTGGAAAATTTCAGATACATCAAATGAAAATATGATTTTTGGTGGATTTTTTAAGAACAGGGTAGCTTGCTGTCTTGGTGCAGAGATTTCAAACTTAAAATCAGTTTTTGCAAGTGAAATGGTTTTCCTTTTTATTTTATTCAACTATTTTACCTTCCCAACAAGCTTGTAAGCTTCTGTGACACCTTTTTAAGATTCTTGGACTTGTTTTCGGGCATCAAACATGGAAAAGGTCCTAGGAGACTTAATTTGGGTTTATCTTTGAAAAGTTAGCAAACAGAGATTTAGGTTTTTGGTGTATTGAGGATGAGTTTGGTTGACAGAGAGGAAAGAGTAGTAAACTTGGTGATTACTGACAACGAAGTGAGAAATTGGTGAACTGATGAGTTCAGAATGGAATTGCTTATGATGAGTTTGAGAAATATGAATGTTTAAGAATGTTAATGGAATGATGATCGTGATGAATGTTTAGAGTGTGCTAGGTACTATATCCTTGGAATGATTTGTGATGAATTATATATTGTTTTTGTTTTTCTTTTCTGCCGCAAGAGTGTGTCAGGCACTATATCCTCGGATTGAGCATGCAAGTGTGCCAGGCACTATATCCTCCGAACGATAGTGTGCCAGGCACTATATCCTTGGAACAATAGCGTGCCAAGCGCTATATCCTCGGAAGTGGCATAAAGGTGACATCTGAAATGATGTGTCAGGTTGGCATACATAGACCGACAAGTGATATCACGAGCTAATAGGATAGACGTTCATCATATGCATCTCTTATGTGCTTGTTTGCTTTGATTACTTGAGTTTGCCTAGTTGTATAACATGCCTACTTGCTTCTTGAATTACTTGCTGTATATGAAAACTATCTGTGTTTTACTTGCTTGGATTAAATTATGTTTGTCTGGTGCTGAGGAGGTTAGGTAGGTGGTGGCGATGGGATCGCACAGAGGTTAGGTTGGCAAAGGCTGTGGGATACAGCGGTGTGACTAGTACTAGTTAGAAATCCTATAAGTTTAGAAAACCCTGTTTATTGTTTATGGTTTACGTTAATTATAATTGTTCTAAGCTTTATTATCGGTTTGGTGTGAAGTTCTAGGATTGCCTTCGGCGTCCTGGAGCCTTACATCTTACATTATTGGGCACTGTTACCATACTGAGAACCTCCGGTTCTCATACTATATGTTGTTGTTGTTTTTCAGACGCAGGTTGCAAATCCACCTCAGTAACATTGCGGGTATGGTGACAGGGCGGAGTATGGTTCCTCCTTGGTTTATTTCTATTTTCTTGTGGTAGTTACTCTCATATCTTTTGTATATTTATTTGTATGGCCTTAGAGGCTTATTTGAGAGAATATTTGTATAAGCTGTTTTTAATTCCAAAACTCTGTATGTCTATATATACTATTCGGCTTAAACTCCGCAAGCTGCGGCTAGTTCCCTATGATTATTGTACTTTTATATCTATATATATGTTCCATTCTTTTACATATATACCATGTGTCTTGTGCGTTAGCTTCGTGTGAACGTTTTGCGTTTTTGTAATCCTGTTTTTGAGCTTAATCCTTCATCGGGCTTCTAGAATATATTATTTCCTTCTATATAAATATTATAAGCCTTAGAATGTCGTAACCTTTGATTAACCTTTGCCTTACGACTAGAGGTAAGGCTTAAGGTAATTGGGGTGTTACACGCATCGCCGATGCGTACGCGTCATTTTCATTTCTGGCATTCCACGCGTGGGCGTGACCGACGCGCACGCGTCGTACGTAAATGCTACTCCATTACTTAAAACAGAGAGTTGGGCTGCCACTGTGCGAATGTTGTGCGAGGAGCACAATTCACCTCCATGCGTACGCGTGACTGACGCCTATGCGTCACTTCCTTATTCTGCAACCCACGCGTACGCGTGGGCGAAGCTTACGCATCGCGTCGCTTCTTCTTTTACTTTCTTCATCTTTCTTCTCTCCTTTCTGCTTCTTTCTTCTCTCGTTCTTCTTTCTTTCTACCTTTCTTCTTCTTCATTCCATTCCCTTCTCATCTTTATTCTCCCTCATTTATTGCATTTTCATACTTTCATTTATTGTATTTTAACTTTGCCACATTTTCTTATTTTCATTTTTAAGTTTTATACTATACTATTGTTGTTGAATGTTCTTACTCAACTGTTGCATATTTCTTGCATTATTTTGGGTGCTTCTTAACTTGTTTGCTATTTAGTTGACATGCCCTTTTCTTCTATTGTCTTCTCACTTACATGTTATAGCTACTATGTAGTTGAGAACCTCATTATTATTTGGCATTAGCCCACCCATATTTTACTTGTTTTGATATCTTTGTCTGTGGGTTATTCTTCTTCTATTTTCTCTTCTTTCAGAATGGCCACTATGAGGGTAAAGGAAAAGTTTCTAATTGGGACAATAAACAAGTTTCTCCACACAATCTTTGTAGAAAGCGCATCAGTTGTAGTGCCCTGTCCACTTGCACGTCTTTGCATGCACTGAGGACGATGCAATCTTTAAGTTTTGTGAGGTCGAGACCGACTTCCGTGGGTAACAATTCCTTTTCTCAACACCAATGTTTGATTTTCTTTGTTAATTAGTTGTTGCATTGCATAATAGATTGCATGTGTAGTTAGTTGCCTACACGTATGTACTACTTGGTTGAAGTAAAAATTTCTTTTCCAAGAAATTGTTTTAGAGCATTTCACTAATTTGAATTAAAACTTTTGTTAAACTTTCTTGAAGAAATTTATTTTGGAACATGGTTTAGAGCTCGAACATACAAAACCAGTGAGATTTTGAACCTATTTGATTGGTTGCATTTTATCAACCAATACTTTATTTTGGTGTGTGTTGATCTCTCTAAAATTATGATCTTTGTCTTACTTGATTCTATATTTCCATTGTTTGATGTATGCATACAATTACGTGATTGAGGCCTTTGTTTCACTATAGCTCACATACCCATATGGCCTTACCCTTTCATTATCCCTTGCAACCCAATGTTGATCCTTTTTAACCCCATATTTAGGGTTTATCTTGTATTGATCTTAGGGGATTTTATCACCTTTTACCCACATTTATTCAATGAAATAGCATGGTTTCATGATTGTCTCTTAATTTGACCTTAAGTGTGAAAACATGCTTTTTAGGCTCTTAATTGTTAATTTTAATTCACCTTTGATTCCACTAGATGCCTTGATTTGTTTGTAAGTGATTTCAGGTTAAAAAGGTTAGGAATGGATCAAAGGATTGGAGAGGAAAGCATGAAAAATGGAGTAATCATGGAAAAGCAAGGATTTGGGATAAGATCAACGATGCGCACGTGCAGCAGACGCGCACGCGTGGATTGTGAGGTCGCATGGTGACGCGTACGCGCACATGACGCGTACGCGTGGATGGAAAATTGTCAATCGACGCGCACGCACACTGTGCACGTACGCGCTGATGTCCGCACGTGACCCACTTAAAGTGAATCCGCTGGGGGCGAATTCTGGGCTTCCCAGGCCCAAATCCAACTCACTTCTGATGCTATTTAACCCAAGGAATGAAGAGGAATCAAGGAAACTTTTACACAAAACTTCATATTTTAGTTTTAGTCTAGTTTTTGGAGGGAAAGTTAGTTTTAGAGTGAGAAGCTCTCACTTCTCTCTAGGATTAGGATTAGGTTAGATCTAGCTTAGAATTTCTTAGATCTAGGTTAATTTCATGCTTTAATTTACTTTTCTTTTTGTAATTCTTCTTCTTTTACCTTTCTTCTCTCTAGTTTTGTATTTAATTCATGTAATTTTCTACTTTTATATTGATGCACTTTTGTTTCTTCTATTTTCATTTCAGTGCAATTTATGATTCATGTTCTTTTATTGTTGAATTGCTTAGTTCATTTTACTTTCTTTTTATGCCTTCTAAGTGTTTGATGAAATGCTTAGTTAGATTTTAGAGTAGAATTTTATGCTCTTGGCTTGGAAAGGTAACTTAGGAACTATTGAGTTACTAATGTCCAAGTGATTGATGATTGGGAGCCATTAACTCTATATCTTGCTAATTGAATTGGTGGAGAACTAGGACTTATGGACTTGGATTGATATAGCTCGCTTGACTTTCCTTTACTACTAGTTAGAGGATGACTTAGTGGGATTGATCCTTGCCAATTCTCATGTTGTGGTTAGTGATAGGGATAGAGATCCTTGACCACCAAACCTTGCCAAGACCTTTTTAGTTGTTAGTTTATCTTCATTGCCCTTTACATTTCTTGTTTCTTATCCCAAAAACCCCAAAACATACTCCATAACCAATAAGAAGATACTTTATCGCAATTCCTAGGGAGAACAACCCGAGGTTTAAATACTTCGGTTTATAAAATTAGGGGTTTGTTTTAGTGACAAATAATCTTTTGTATGAAAGGATTATTTGTTGGTTTAGAAACTAAACTTGCAACGAGAATTTATTGTGAATTCTATACCATCAAAAAATCCAATCATCAAAATGGCGCCGTTTCCGGGGAATTGCAATGGTGTTATGTTATTGGTTATTGTATATATGTGAATATTGTGAATAGCTTGATTTTTTGGATTGCTTGTTAGGTTTTGTTAGTTTTAGGACTTTGTTTCATTACTTCTTATTATCTTTTGTTTCTTATTTTCTCTTTTCATCATGAATTCTCACCTTTGCTATGAGTTTGGTTATCAACATGTTGTAGGAAATGAGGACTATAATGAGGATGTGTATCAAGGATGGGACAATCAAAGGTGTGAGGAGCCATATGCACATGAACAATCTTCATGGCAACAACCTCAACCAATAGACTATGAACAAGAGACATTCTATGATGCATACCAATCCAATGGTTATGGTGAATCTCCTTGTGACTTTCAAGAACCACCACCATATGCCTACGAGTCATATCCTCAACATGAACCTCAACCATACTCACAAGCCCCCTACCACCAAGCACCTCCATATGACCCTAATCCATATCCATCATACCAACCACCTTTTGAACTATATGAGCCATACATGGAACCACCATTCTAATATCCATACCCCCAAGAACCACCTCAATACACACCATCATACCTTTTACCAAGAAGAACCACCTTCCTATTATGAACCCTTTTTCCAAGACAATGAACCCTCTTATCCACTCCGATCCCCAATGGATGAAATCCTTAGCCTTATACTTCAAGGGCAAGGAGAAATGCAAAGGGAGACACTAGAATTTGTGGCTACCTTGACCAAGGTAGTAAGAACTTTAGCCTCCCAATGCTTGAGCACTCAAGGCACTGCCATGGTCACATGTAGAGAATCAATTGAAGATCAAAGTATGAAGGAGAGATTGGAAACTCCGGTGGAGAAGGAGGAATGCTATATTGTGTTAGAATAATTGGAGGAACCTATGATCATTGAAGAAAAGGAAGAAGTGGTTGAAGACCTAGGAGATGCGGAACCTCCATGGGAAGCTAAAATCATAGAAAACCCATCCAAGAAGATTGAATTTGATGTTGAAGAGGAGAGTGCACAACCTCCAAAAAAACTTTTGAATGAAGACTTGGAGGGAATGAAACAAGAATTGAGTTCCCTTGGCGATGAAGATCATGCATCTAATCCTCTTAGTGGTGAATCCTTTGAGTTTGAAGAACCTTTTCCTAATGAGATAGAAAGCGATGTGGAGGTAGATTTCTCTCATCCTCCCATGTATGACTTGAGTGATGGAGAAGAGTTAGATGAAATTGATGAACAAAGGATTGAAAGTGAAGAAGTTTGTGAAGAGGTGGAGGTAGTCAAGGAAGGATATAAGGGAGTAGAGCTTGCAAGGACATTGGAGGTACCCCTCCCCAAGCCATCACCATCCATTCTTTCATTCAAGTGGGTAAATTCCTTATACTTGAGTTTTATTATTCCCCTTGAATATGGTTTGCTTAAGACGAATGGGCAACTTAAAAATATTTGTGGCTTTAAGAGCAAAAGGGAGATGGTTAGTGGTTGGCATTGTAAATCAGGGTTCATTATGATGACATGTTCAAAGCTTAATAGCAAGGGTTGGTATAGAGCTAGATTGCTTAGGTCTAGGAGAATGTTTGGTCGCTTAAATGAGAATTCTAAAGTCATGCCACCCGGATGGACTAATAATGATCAACTTCAAGACGGGTGTGAAAATAAAGTGTGGGATCCTGGATCGCACAAAGAGAATCAATTTTGCAAGCCCTAACCTTATGAAGAACTCCATCAACACTTGGTGCAACAAATGAGAAATCTTGGGGCACAATGGAGGACCAAGCATTGGTGGATGTTCAAAGATAGCTTCAAGCACAAGCCACCTTGAGAGGAGCTCCCCATAATTCCAACTTAAGGACAATAAACAAAAGTGCTAGGTGGGAGACACCCCACCATGGTAAAATCTTTTCATTTTTCTCTTTTGTAAATATTGGTAATTAGTTTAAATTCATGTTTTGATTGATTTGTTGAGTTTATTTGGTAGTCTAGTATGTTAAATAAGGTTTTATGGTGTTTTGGTAGTTGTTTGGAGGTTTGGAATGCTTGGATTGGTGCAAAAACATAGAAAAATTTTGAAAAACAGAGCACCATCCACGCGTACGCGCACTGCATGCGTACGCGTGCATCAAGCATCTTCGCCTATCCATGCGCGCGTGCCATGCACGCGTACGCGTGGATACCAAATTTTCATTCCTCCATACATTAACCCGAGAGTTGTGCGAAAACTGTGCCAGCACTGTGCCCGAGGCACAAACCAACTCACGCGTACGCGCACCTAACGCGTACGCGTCACTCTCGAAATAAGCCATCGATGCGGACGCGCCATGTACGCGTTTGCGTCTCTTCCATTGCACCACCATCCGCACGCGCGCATCACACACGCGTACGCGCGGATGTCCTTCTTTCAATACACTTCTTTTCTTCTTCTCTTTCCATCTCTTTCCTTTTCCTTTCTTCTTCCCTTCTTCTACCCCTCATCCAACACTTCCAAACACCATTGCTAACCATTTATTTTAGTTGGTTAGTTTGTTGATTAGTTACTTAGTTTAGCTTTCATTTTGTTTTCTCTTTTTCGTTATAAGTATTGGATTATGGACTTTGTTTACCGTATATTGCTGCTTATTACTAATTGAATGCTATTTTAGCATAATCATTTTGTTACTCGTTGTTGGATTCTATTGTTGAGGTTGTATTTTGCTACTTGGTTTTAAATTTTTCATGCTTACCTCTTGAGAATACCAAGTGATGAGAATCGCCTTCGAGCTTGTAACTCTTCTTAAATTGCATGTCGTAGCTAGCCAACATGTAATTGGAATCTTTTTCCTCGATTAGGCAATTTCTTGATGGATGTTGTGCATTTATCTTAATGCATTGTGTTTCATGATCATAAACGTCCATATATTTTTGGCTTGAATGCTCTCATGCCTTTTTAATGCTTATTTTACCTTACAAGTTTACTTAAAGCATTTCAAGCACACTAGAACGAGTAAAGTGCATGCTTCTTTTGTGACATCGCTTTTTATGTTAATGTGTGTTCTAAACCGTGCAATTTAGAATTCACACACCTATTTGTCATAAAATGTCACACTAATTCACTCACTCAATTCTAGTGATTAGCACCTCACTCCAACAATGTATGCTTCCTTGCTTTTGTATATTCTCATCTTATGGTGTTATTTTCTATTTTTCATGATTGATGCACCACAAGCAAAACCGGAAGCAGAACAAAGAACATGCAGCACCAGTTGACCTACCAGCTGAAGGTAGCAATCCGAAAAGTCGTCGTACCCCCCTTGCTCATCTTTGAATGCACCGAGGACGGTGCAAACTTTTAAGTGTGGGGAGGTCGTCCGACCGATCGGTGATTTTGGGTGACAAATTTCTAATCTCAATACTTTTGTATTTTATTTTAGGTCTTTTAGGATTTTTACTTGCATTTTCTTATTTTTGCATACGTATACATAATAAGCTTAGTCAAAATGATGAAACTTTCCAAGATTTCTATCTATAGGGCACCAATTGATTTGAGTGAAAACTTTCCATAGAACTTGCTTGAATTATATATATTTTGGAACATGTTTTTGAGCTAAGAACACACAACCTAGTGAGATTTGAGCTTAATGGTGTGGTTACATCTTATAACCACTTATTTTCCTTCTTGTGTGCATTATTCTCTTTCTATGATTATAATCTTTGATTTGTTTGATTCTTTATGTCCATTATTTTGTGTATTCATGCACTTATATGATTGAGGCCATCATTTCATTTAGCTCACTTGCCCAAAAAGCCTTACCTTTTATCTTCCATTGTTAGCCAATTTGAGCCTATGCTTAACCCACTTGTTCTTAATTTAGCACATTACAAGCCTTCAAGAAAAAAATAATAAAAGTCCTTATTTGGATCTTTGATTAGCTTAGGCTAGTGTGTGTGTCATTTAAGTGTGGGAAATCTTGGGACATTGGGTGAATAAAAAAGGGTAGTTTTGTATTTTTGTTGTAAATATTGGGAATTGGGTGCACACTCATGTATTGATTAAATGTATAGACCTTATGCATTGATGTCCTTGCACATAGCTTGAAAAAAAAAGAAAAATAAAGAAAAGAAAAGAAAAAATAGAAAAAGAAAAGAAAGAAAAAAAAAGAAGAAAAAGAAAGAAATAAAAAATGGGACAAAATGCCCCAAAGCAAAGTAAAGTTCAATAAAGGTCGATGTATATGGGTTGTAATAAAATGAAAATGAAATGCATGAGTATGTTAAGAAGTGAAAAATGGGTAGTTAGGTTAGTTTTGAATTGTATAGGATGTCATAGGTTAGGTGGGAAGTTTAAGCTTATCAAAGATTTAAATTTCAAGCTCACTTGACCAAATATGCATCCTACCTTGACCCTAACCCCATTACAACCTATGAAAAGACCTCATGATACTTGTATGCATGCATGAAATAAATGTTGATTGTTAGAAGAAGAACAAATCTTAGAAAGCATGATTAGGGGAGAATTGAGTGAATCAACCCTAAACACTTGAGCGAATAGAGTGCAAACACTACCGGTGAGGGTTCGATTGCTCAATTACATGTTTTCACCTACAATCATCACTTTTCTTGCAAGTTTGTTAAAAAAAATATTTAATAACTCACTTCAATTGTGGATTAGACTTGCTAGTCCTTAGCCCTTGTGCATATATGCTTCTTGGGAATTGATTTATTTTGACCAAGCAATTGCATTCATGTAGATAGGTGTATATATGTAGATTGCATTTAGTTAGATTTCATTGAATAAATATTGATACCCTTTGTTTCCTTCTTGGTTTAAGCATGAGGACATGCTTGATTTAAGTATGAGGAGGTTGATAAACCCCATATTTAGGGTTTATCTTGTATTGATCTTAGGGGATTTTATCACCTTTTACCCACATTTATTCAATGAAATAGCATGGTTTCATGATTGTCTCCTAATTTGTGCTTAAGTGTGAAAACATGCTTTTTAGGTTCTTAATTGTTAATTTTAATTCACCTTTGATTCTACTAGATTCCTTGATTTATTTGTAAGTGATTTCAGGTTGAAAAGGCTAGGAATGGATCAAAGGATTGGAGAGGAAAGCATGCAAAATGGAGAAATCATGGAAAAGGAAGGATTTGGGATAAGATCAACGACGCGCACGCTTGGATTGTGAGGTCGTATGGTGACGCGTACGCGCACATGGCGCGTATGCGTGGATGGAAAATTGTGAATCGACGCGCACGCGCACTGTACACGTACGTGCCGATGTCCGCACGTGACCCACTTAAAGTGAATCCGCGGGGGGTGAATTCTGGGCTTCCCAAGCCCAAATCCAACTCACTTCTGATGCTATTTAACCCAAGGAATGAAGACGAATCAAGGAGACTTTTACACAATACTTCATATTTTAGTTTTAGTATAGTTTTTGGAGGAAAAGTTAGTTTTAGAGAGAGAAGCTCTCACTTCTCTCTAGGATTAGGATTAGGTTAGATCTAGCTTAGAATTTCTTAGATCTAGGTTAATTTCATGCTTTGATTTACTTTTCTTTTTGTAATTTTTCTTCTTTTACCTTTCCTATCTCTAGTTTTACATTTAATTCATGTAATTCTCTACTTTTATATTGATGCACTTTTGTTTCTTCTATTTTTATTTCAATGCAATTTATGATTCATGTTCTTTTATTGTTGAATTGCTTAGTTCATTTTACTTTCCTTTTATGCCTTCTAAGTGTTTGATGAAATGTTTAGTTGGATTTTAGAGTAGAATTTTATGCTCTTGGCTTGGGAAGGTAACTTAGGAACTCTTGAGTTACTAATGTCCAAGTGATTGATGATTGGGAGCCATTAACTCTAGATCTCACTAATTGAATTGGTGGAGAACTAGGACTTATGGACTTAGATTGATATAGCTCACTTGACTTTCCTTTACTACTAGTTAGAGGATGACTTAGTCGGATTGATCCTTGCCAATTCTCATGTTGTGGTTAGTAATAGGGATAGAGATCCTTGACCACCAAACATTGCCAAGACCTTTTTAGTTGTTAGTTTATCTTCATTGCCATTTATATTTCTTATTTCTTATCCCAAAAATCCCAAAACATACTCCATAGCCAATAACAAGACACTTTATCGCAATTCCTAGGGAGAATGACCCGAGGTTTAAATACTTCGATTTATAAAATTAGGGGTTTGTTTTAGTGACAAACAATCTTTTGTATGAAAGGATTATTTGTTGGTTTAGAAACTATACTTGCAACGAGAATTTATTGTGAATTCTATACCATCAAAAAATCCAATCATCAATACACCACTATTTCATGGTACATTTTAGGCTGAATTGAGTGGATTTTATCCATTATTCTCACACTTATTCATAGAATTCGCATGTTTTACATTTTCCTTCTGAATTTTGTGATGTGATTGAACACATGATTCTTTGGCCTTAAATTTGCTAATTTTAATCTTCTCTTATTACCATTCGATGCCATGATACGTTTGTTAAGTGTTTTCAGGGTTTATAGTACAGGAATGACTTAGAGGATGGAAAAGAAGCATGCAAAAGTGGAAGGAACACAAGAAATGGAAGTTTTGAGAATATGGTGTCGACGCGCACGCATAGACGATGCGTACGTGTGACTGAACCAATGTCCAAATGACGCGCATGCGTGGCTGACGCCTAAACGTGGCCAGTGAAAAGTCCAGAGACGTGTACGCGTGGGCGATGCGTACGCGTGACAGAGCGTCACGTTCTGCAATTTACAGAAAATGCAGGGGGTGATTTCTGGGCTACTTTTGACCCAATTTTAGGCCCAGAAACACTTATTAGAGGCTGCAGAGTAGAGCTGGAAGGGGAATGATTCACTTCTCATTCATCCACAATTATTAGGTTTTAGATGTAGTTTTCTTGAGAGAAAGGCTCTCTCATCTCTCTAGGTTTAGGGTTTTTAGTTTTATTTCTTCTTCAATTCAGATTTCCATCTTGCTTTAATTTAGTTTCTCTTCTACATTCTATTATTCTAGCATCTTCGTTTATCTTCTCTAGTTAATTTCTTTATTTTTCCAATTTAGTTTATAAATTCTTCATGTTAGATTCAATTTCCTATTTAATGCAATTTGAGGTATTTTATGTTTATTGCTTCTTTCTTCATTTGTTATTATTGATTTCTTGCAATTGTTGGTCTTAGATTTTACATTCTCTTAATACTTTTCTATGCTTTTATTTTTTGCCTTCCAAGTGTTTGATAAAATGCTTGGTTGGATTTTAAATTAGATTTTTGTATTCTTAGTTTGGATTGAGTAATTTGGAGACACTTGAATTGTCAAAGTCTCTTGTTGGTTGGTGATTGAAAGTTGCTAGTTGGCTTGAGCTTCACTAACTCTAGTCTTTGATTAGAACTTGTGAACTCAAGTTGATTTGCTCACTTGACTTGCCTTCAATTGTTAGAGGTTAACTAAGTGAGAGCAATTTGCAATTACCATCACAATTGATAATGATAATAAGGATAGGAATTCTGATTCTTAACCCTTTCTAGGACTTTTCTTAGTTGTTAGTTAATTTCTTGTTATTTACATTCCTTGCTTATTAAACTCAAAATCCAAAAAGATAGTTTTCCATAACCAATAATAAACTACACTTTCCTGCAATTCCTTGAGAGATGGCCTGAGGTTTAAATACTTCAGTTAATTTTATTGGGTTTGCTTAAGTGACAAACAATTTAAATATTGATTGAGGTTTAATTGTCGGTTTAAAACTATGCTTGCAACACGATAATTTTTGTGAAAATTTTTACCGACATTTTTCCTCCGTCACCTCCCTCTGCTCCAAACTCTACAAGATCTGCTATTTTTAGTTTTAAACCCCAATTTCAAACGTTCATAACATTTTGTAAAATTATCCATTTTTCTTCATTCTTGGACGATTTTAAAGCTTTCATCATCGTTTTTTATTTAAGACATGTTTCACTCAATTCCAAACTCCGAGAGTCAAGTTATGACCCGTCAAAATTGGTCAAAATCACTAAATTATTAATTTTTCTGCATCATTTAATTTTGCAAATTCTCAAATCTACTTCATTTAAAACCAATCATAGACCAATTCTTAGACCTCCTCTACATTCAATCCTCAATTTCAAATCACATCCTAGCCATTCAAGACCCAAACTACCAATTCCAACTCAATTAACCCTCTCATTAATCAACAACAACATCAACCAACATTTCACATACCAATTCATAGCAAAATCATAATCCAACCAATCCACACAATTCCATAATCACAATTTTACCTTTCCAACACCTCAAATGAGGCTCATAACTTACCATAAGGGTGCACTTCACCCAATCACGACCTCCGTCCCAAATTCTTATATCACAGCCCTTCATAGGCAATCAAACACAATATCCATCAATTCAATCACACATATACACATCACAACATGGCAAGGCCACCAACTTATCATGACTAACCAACTAGGGGATACCTTACCCTATCATAGCTTCTGGTCTAATTTTCATACCAATCGCTATAATAGGCAATCAACCCACAATTTCATATTCAATTTTATTCATATATACATTTATCACCTACGTCAAAACATGCCAACATACAATTCATTCATTTAACCATCATTTCACAATAATCATTCACACTAAACTATCAATGTCATTCACATCAACAACAATCATCATTCAACACTATCCTAGGGCCTTTAATCTAGGTTTTTATATAAACTTATATAATATATACCCAAAACCAAAATCCGTACCTTAATGACGGTGGTTTTCCATCTCTATGATTTTCCTCTCCGGATGGAACCAAACCTCAACCTAGTGCTCTTTAAGCAAGTCAAGCTCCAATTTTGCAACAATCCAAGCCCTTAATCTTTTTCCTCCTTCAATCTAAAGCCAAGTACTCAATCAACTCTATTAAATTCTATTTCACCAAAATCTCAACCTAGGGCTCATATAAAATAAGGGTTTAAAGAAGAAAAAAGTCACCTTACCTTATCCCATTCGAAACTTAGGTGGAATCTAGCTACAATCCATACTAGATCTTTTCTACTGCATCAAAATCACAAAAATCTCAACACCACATACCCAAAATGCGAATTCAAAGATGTGCTATAGAATCGAACCGCCAATTCAACAAAAATAACCGATGAAACAAACTCTCAATCGGTCCAATCCAGTCTCAAGATCGTTTTAGATTAAGAACCGATAAGAACTGGTGCAAACCAGTCCAACTGAACTATTCAGGTGAAAATATCAAAATTTATGAAGATGAGGTTCAAACCCAAGTCATCCTTATTACTGCATGCTCCCTTTGTTACTAGGCTATGCCATTTTTTATTATTTTATATGATAATTATTAATTATATAGTAAAATAAATAATAATTTTGTTAGATATTATTTTAATTTTATACTCACTGATGTTTAAATTAATTATATTTTTATGTATAATTATTAATATAAATATAAATATTAATAAACATGTATAAATAAAAAATATCAAATATTTTTATTAATAACAATATAATTATTCTTTTTATGGTTATATGATATTTATTAATATTATTTTTTCAATAAATACATATAGTATATAATAATATAATAAATATAAATTAATTAGTTTGTTATTAAAATTAAAAATAGTTATTTTAATATAAAAATAAAATTAAAAATTTTTATTATGAAAAAATACTAGAATTTAATATAATTATTTAATAATAACTGGATTATAACTTGTTGGTTATAATTTATTGAAACTTGATTGTTTTTAAAATATTAGTGAAGATATGTATTTCAAATTTTAATTTTAAGATTTGGACTATTTTATATTTTTTATTTATGTGGGACTAAGCTAACAGGTATAACTAGTGATCCACCAGTTAAACCAATTAACGAATAAATCAGTAGCCTAACCGATTTGGTTTTAACAATTATGTCTTGTGTCGTATAAGTACATGTTAAGATTACAAATGAAAATTTTTTTTTAAAAAAAATACAAAAAATTGAAGTTCTCAAGGTATTTATTTTGCATTTATAAAAAAAAATTAAAACCTACTAATAATAAGTTTATCATGTACCCTAAAGACACATATTAGTTAAATCCTTGTTTTATATTTATTTATTATAGAATTAACTAACCTTAGTTATAAAGACATATATCAATGTTATCAATTAAAAAAACTTATATAAAAATATAAAATTTTAGAAATTTAATATATTTATTATTTATTTATTAAAATAAAATATTTAAAAATTGTTACTAATATAATATTATTAAAGACATATATTAACTATATCATTTTATTATTTAACGAAGTATACAACATTTTCAAGGTGAATCTCACACTAAATTTAATGTTTAGAAAATGTACGTCAAGTCGTCAACTGAATATTTGAGTACACAGAAGATCTATTTTTTGTAAGGGCAAATTCAACTTTTGAAATGCATGTTTCGTGCACTGACTTCTGAGTGGTCTGTTGAAGCATAGTAATTTATATTTGTCTTCACTTGCCTCATTTGTAGTTTAGTGTTTAACTAGAAATAATAAGTCTTATAACATGGTTTACCAGAGACAGGGAAGGGGTAAGATTAAGAAACAAAAAGAGCAATTGTATTTGTATTGTAACGTTGATTAGTCATATCATGTCACATAAACTCGTAAATGATATAGATTTAATTTGGCGGGGTTAAGAGGTAGTTGGGGAAGGCATAACTAACCGGCTTGGCAGATAAGGTCAAAGTAGTTGGTGGAGTTGACTGAAACTACAAGGAGAGTGAGAGAAAGAACGAAGATCAAGAACTTCAAGGCCAAAGCGGTGGCAGAGAAATCAGAGATGGCAACCAAAGGTAGCAATTCGATTCACAGGTCAAGTTCCCGGCCACTGCTGGATCTAAGCAAAGCAGAGATTCAAGGGAATGTGGAAGAGAAGTATCCAACTATTTTGTTGCCGAATCAATCTGATGATCTATCTCACCTTGCTCTTGACATTGGAGGTGTAGTGATTCTGATTCATACTCTTGATTCAGCATTTAATTTATCTTTTGATGTTGAAATTATTTGCTGTTTACTACTTTGATATTAGATAATTGCAATGATTTTGTGGGAACTTCCTCTTTCAACCCATAGAGTATATTTGAGTGTATATCTTACTTAAATCCCTAACAGTGTGGCACTGGATAACATCCCTGAAACTAGTTATTTAAATTGTATGGACAGGATCTTTAATAAAGTTGGTTTACTTTTCAAGACACGAAGACCAATCAACAAATGATAAAAGGATGAAAATTTTGAAGGATAAACTTGGAATTCTCAATGGAAACAGGAGAAGTTATCCTATTCTTGGTGGGAGGCTTCACTTTGTGAAATTCGAAACAAACAAGATTAATGAGTGCTTAGAATTCATTTATTCAAAGAAGCTTCACTGTGGTGGTTAGTTTCACTTCACTGACTTACTAACTTGTTTGGATAGTCTCATATCTACACATTACTTTTTTCAGTTCCTAACTTTTTTTCCCTGGCTTAGGATGGGAGTCCCATCATTCTGATTCTACAAATGACCAGAATGCCGTAATTAAGGTAAATATGATTCAAACAATTTTGCTTTTGCAGTACTAAGTTGCATTTACTCTTGCCTTGCTAGTATGATAAAGTATCCTTATTGTCAGTATTTTAGTATATTTAGATGTGTGACGGATAGGATACAGTCTGTGTTCTACCTTTTACATTAGGAAGTAGGCATTGTGAAACGATAATTAGCTGAATCCATTAACAGTTTTATATGTTACTGTGATTATGGTGATTGTAGTTCCCTACTTAATTAATGCATTCATTTTGTGACAAAGGCTACTGGAGGTGGGGCATTCAAGTTTGCTGACCTTTTCAAAGAAAGACTTGGGATTAGTCTTGACAAAGAAGATGAAATGGATTGTCTTGTAGCAGGAGCAAACTTCTTGCTTAAGGTGGATCTAATTTTTAGAATCATCTATTTATTATAATCATCTTGAGAAGTTTCAAAATCGTTGCATTTTTTCTTACGTGATACGAAATTATGAACAATTATAATGTCTTATCTTTCGGAATATTTGAAGGCATATTCTAGGCCGTTAGTTCCATCTCTTATCAATAATTCGATATTTCTACGTCTTCTTAGTAGGCAATTCGTCATGAGGCTTATACACACATGGAAGGCCAAAAAGAGTTTATTCAAATTGACCCGAATGATCTATTTCCTTATCTTCTGGTTAACATTGGATCAGGTGTTAGTATGATCAAGGTATGCCTTATACCTATTTTGTTCCTCATTACTCATTGTTTCTTTGTTTTCTTTCATTATGACACAGATGATTATCTATATACTCTTGATCTGCTTTGACATAGGTTGATGGCGACGGTAAATTTGAGAGGGTTAGCGGGACAAACGTCGGCGGTGGAACTTACTGGGGACTGGGAAGACTGTTAACAAATTGTAGCAGGTCATTTTTCTAATTACTTTTCCCTCCTTTATCTACTGCTTTATATGTGAACTATTGCCATAGGGTTTGTTAAAATTAATTCCAGCTTTGATGAGTTGCTTGAGCTAAGTCAGAAAGGAGATAATAGAACCACTGACATGCTTGTTGGGGATATTTATGGCACAGACTATCCTAAGGTAAAGCTTGCACCTGATCTAATTGCCACAGAAATTCATCAAAAAATTCTCCTAATTAACTTTGTATATGGAATTTATCAACATGAGTTATTTGCATTTTTTTCATCAATCAACTTAGCTTAGTATTGTTCACTGTATATGAGAATAGATTGGCCTATCGGCTTCAACAATCGCTTCAAGTTTTGGCAAGGCTACATTAGAAAATAAGGAGCTTGAAGAGTACAGACCTGAAGATATATCACTATCTCTTCTACGAATGATTTCTTACAATATTGGCCAGGTCAGCTGGAAGTTGTAATTTTATCGATCTCTTTTCATATTGGTTCGATTCTACTGTTATATTCATTCGTGATTTAAAGTTTAAACTTTCTTCAGTGAATTAACCTTTCTACGCATTAGCTATTCAATTTCACAAAAAAGTCTACATTATTCTGCATATGAATTGTGAATCTTTCCTTTTTCAGTAAGATCTAAAGATTAATAGGATGACGGTTATTTTGAATTTTATTGTTTTCATCTAGAAATATTTTAAGGAATATCATGGACCCAAATGTTACCTATGAAAAACGACATAAAGATGATCTGTTACAGTAATTGTGTTGATCATGCTTTGTGGCATTACATTCTACCTTCAGTAGTTATCATGTGCTGTCCACAATTTATTCTTCCAATTATTACCCAACCAATTCTCTTTTACCACTTCTGTGTAGATATCTTACTTGAATGCACTGCGATTTGGGCTAAAGCGTATCTTCTTTGGAGGATTTTTTATAAGGGGCCATGCCTACACCATGGATGCAATTTCTTTTGCAGTTCATTTCTGGTACATAAATTGTCTGATGATCTCACATGGCAAGAATATTGTATATATGCTTTTACTTAAATTAAGTCTTATCATGTTAAGATTCATATATTTCTCATTTAGGTCTAAAGGGACGGCACAAGCTATGTTCTTGCGGCATGAAGGATTTCTAGGAGCTTTAGGTGCATTTATGAGCTATGAAAAACATGGCTTAGATGATCTTATGGTGCATCAATTCGTTGAAAGGTTCCCAATGGGAGCTCCATATACTGGAGGCAAGATTCATGGCCCGCCGCTTAGAAATTTGAATGAGAAGGCAAGTCTTGAAAATGTGTGCTACTGAACTACTTGAGATAAATTAACTAGTCACATACTGTAACACACACGTTTATTATATTCACACTGATTTTACTGCTTCCAATGCAGATTTCATGGATGGAAAAGTTTCTGCAAAAAGGTACCGAGATTACTGCTCCGGTGCCAATGACCCCTCCTGGAACTACTGGACTTGGGGGATTTGAAGTTCCTTTGTCAAAAGGAAGTACTCTACGTTCTGATGCCAGTGCTCTAAATGTTGGTGTTCTCCATCTAATACCAACTTTGGAGGTGTTCCCATTATTAGTAGATCCGAAAATGTATGCTTGACTACTCAACACTGTCAAGTTTTTAGAGTAAAATTCCTTTGAGGTTCTCTTTCAATATTATAATTTAGTAATTTTAATTCCTATGGCAATGCAAAGCTACAAACAAATGGCCTTTATATTTTATTGCATGATATGTTGTTCATTCAACGAAGCATTTCATGTTACTTATTTCATAATATACTTATAGTTGTTATCTGTCAGCATTTTAGATTTTAAGTATAGTTTTGTTTGGACAGGTATGAGCCTAATACTGTTGATCTCTCAGATCATAGTGAATTGGAGTAAGTACGTTACTCATTTATCACTTGCAAATAAGGTTTAACTTGATTGTTAATTATGGTTTCACTATTTTCTAGTGTTTTTTTTCTTCCGTGGCTAATACAGAATTCGTATATTACGTTATGTAGATATTGGTTGACAATATTATCAGAGCACTTGCCAGATCTTGTTGATAAGGTAATCATGTTTACAATATGGCATGTTACAAGCACCATAAAGTTATACACATTAAATCATGAAAGATACAGAGGTCCATATATCCTTTAAATGCAATAAATTAAAAATTACAGTTAAAGAAAGAAAGGAAGGTGCAAAGCAAAGAATAATAATTACAAAGGATAAAAATAAAAAGCTAAACCAGGGCAGGGCAAACAAGTATGTTCAACATAGAGCTTCCCAGTGATTGAACATAACATGCGCTTTATCTGGTTTATTATTTAGTATTTACTGCCTTGTCAACCTTCTTTGAACTCTAAAGCATAATGGTTAGGAAAAGATAGACTAAATTTTTTCCCCCTAAAGCAGTATATAATTGTGATGTTCTTCATTAAAACATGATAGGCTGTAGCAAGTGAAGGTGGGACTGATGATTCCAAACGTAGGGGCGATGCTTTTGCTCGTGCTTTTTCAGCTCACCTGGCAAGGTGTCATGATTTGAACCATTTGAGACTATTTAAGTGCTTTATGGTCAATCAATTGCATTAGTTATTTATTGTTATTGAACTGATGAAATTCTCCACCAATTGACTAGGTTGATGGAGGAGCCTGCTGCATATGGGAAGTTAGGCTTGGCCAATCTATTGGAAATGAGGGAAGAGTGCTTGAGAGAATTCCAATTCGTCGATGCCTATAGAAGTATAAAGCAGAGGTAACTACTTTTTATCAGCATTGAAATTTGAACATGAGATATAACAGATATTTGCCTGAGTGCGATACATAAAAGACGTAAACATGCCTGTCAATGTGAATGTGAGCTCATGTTGTTTATAGACCTTATTCTGCTAAGTATTTTACCATTGTTGATAACTTAAATTTGCAATTTATTTTATATAATATATCTCAGGGAAAATGAGGCATCACTTGCGGTTTTGCATGACTTGTTGATGGAGCTTGACAGTCTGGATGAGGTACACATACCTAAATATCACTATAGTGCTCTGATTATCTGAATTTTGCATTGAGAAGTCAATGGTAAATTAGTATTTTTGTGCAATACAAAGACTGGTGTATGCTATTGATATGTTATTCCGTTTTGAACAAAAGTATGTTTGATGTGTAAGTAAAGAGTGAAGGGAACAAAAGGAGAGTTCCATTTGATTCCATGCTGAGTGAAAAGTCAATCTCATCACAGATATGAAAGCTTGAAGCCTCATTTATTTCAGGAGACAAGACTACTTACTCTAATTGAAGGTGTTCTTGCTGCAAACATTTTTGACTGGGGATCTCGTGCATGTGTGGATCTCTATCATAAGGGAACTATTATAGAAATTTATCGAATGAGTCGGAACAAAATGCAGAGACCTTGGAGGGTACGTAGACATACTCATTGTGAGGGCACATGATTTTTTAAATTCTCTCAAGGTTGACATTTGTTCCAACTTTTTTTTCAACTAGGTGGATGATTTTGATGCATTTAAAGAGAGAATGCTGGGCAGTGGTGACAAGAAACCACTCCCACATGGAAGGGCTTTACTTTTTGTGGACAATTCAGGTGCAGATATCGTTCTAGGGATGCTTCCCTTGGCACGGGAGCTCCTTCGTCGTGGAACTGAAGTGAGTTCACTTTCTTTATTCAAGTGAATTAAGAGAAAAACAAGAAAGATATGAATTAGGAAGAAATAGTCCACAAAATATGATTTAACAAAATATTGCTATATTCTTTGTATACCAAGGAAAATCATGGAGTAAATTATGAATTCTGTGTTTGTTTTACTGCTATAATGCAATGACTTGGTCCTATGCGTATGAGTTATATGATGTGAACATGATAATAATGGTCAAGTGCAGGTAGTTTTGGTTGGAAATTCCCTTCCTGCTTTAAATGATGTGACTGCAATGGAGCTTCCTGACATAGTTGCTGAGGCTGCCAAGGTTTGTAATTATTCTCATGAATTTACTTCAGTACCTGTCATGTCACTCTAACTATTTTTCCTCCTTTGCTTCCACAACCTTCCCTTTAATTTTGTCCACTTTGAAAATACAAATAATCTGCAGCTTGAATTTATGAGATTGTTTATTTCAAGGCAACAATAGTGGACCTAATTCTTTGAGCTTATCTACAGCACTGTGACATACTTAGGCGAGCTGCCGAGTCTGGAGGCTTGCTTGTGGATGCAATGACCAACACATTAGACGGTTCTAAAGAAAAATTGCCTTCCGTAGCCCTGATGGTTGTTGAGAATGGGTGTGGTAGTCCATGTATAGACTTCAGACAGGTCAGCTCTGAGCTGGCTGCCGCTGCTAAGGATGCTGATTTGGTGGGGGAAATTTCTATTTGTTTGACTACTTCAAAATTAAGAAAGTCAAGGAAAAAGTGTTCTAATTATAAAGCTTCCTTTATTGGACAGATAATTTTAGAAGGGATGGGTAGATCTCTTCATACCAACCTCTATGCACAGTTCAAGTGTGATGCTTTGAAGGTAAGTGGATTGCTCAGATGAATTTTGATCTTGCATTTTCATCCTTGTGATTTCAGTGTAGAATTTACTGAAGTTAATACTTCACTAAGATCTCTTGTTCGCTTATATCATGATTTTTCCTTGTTTAAAGAACACCTTTGCTTTTTGTTACATGGATTCCTTAGTTTATTATGATACGTCAAATGGATTATCTATCTCACTTCAGTGTTTCTTCCAACCTTAATCCTTATGAGTTATCCCCTTCTTAACATATTTTTGTTTTCTTGGGAGGGGGGATTCTGTGTATCAAAGTATTTGTCTGCCTATGTGTTGTACTCGATTAAATCATCAAAAAACATTATTTTCTTATATTTTTTGGCAGCTCGCAATGGTGAAAAACCAAAGATTGGCAGAAAAGTTGGTTCAAGGGAACATATATGACTGTGTTTGTAAGTACGAGCCTGCTTATTGAAAGCTTCTATGTATCACTTCCATGTCTAATGCTGACAGCTTCCTAGGTTATGACCCGAATTTGATGTTTTTGTTTACCTTTCTTTTCTGGTTATGCTCTGTATAGTGTATTTTATTTTATTTTATTTTTAGGACTTAATCACCCATTTTATTTCCAAAATCATAGCAACGTCAGCAGAAAATACATCTTCTCAATTTTTTTAATAATTGAGAAAGTAAAGTGTGATTTTTCATCATTAATTTTATAAGTGTGACCAAAAATAAATATAAAAAAGAGAACAATGAAGGGTTAGAAATCACACTTTATACTCTCAATTTTTTTAACAATTAAGAGGATCCATTCCCTAGACATATGATTCAACTTCATAAATCTAGAGCAATTAAAGCCTTTTATTTCAAATTATACACTTTGAATACGAGTGTTAAAAACTTACTATGTTTAGTACGTTCCTAATGTAAATTACTCGGACTTAATTTCTACTAGTATTTTTACTTGTAATAATATTACGAGAATATAAATTTTTTAAAATTATGTTTCACTTTGTTCTGACAGTATAGATAATGCATGACACAAAAGATTTATAAAATTAAACTACTTTTACAAAAAAAAAAATTGTAGGTTGATAAAAGTTTTCGACTAAAAAGACCAAAGTATCTGTAGATAAAAAATCAAATAATAAGTCTGTTGCATTTAATCAGGTGCTAACTATTAAGTCTGTTGTACAAATAGAAATAATTAACTTTTATATTTGCTATTTAAAAATAATATATTTTCTCTCTATGTATATAAAAAATATAATTAGATATTAACATAAAAAAATTATACTGATAGTTATAAAATTTATTCAAAATTAATTTTTTTTAAAAGGCTTAATTACTCTACAAGTTCCAATAGTTTCACCGAATTTTCAATTAGATCTTTATAATTTTTTTTTCTTTTCAATGGGATTCATAGACATTAATTTTTTTTTCAATTAAAAATAGCAAACTGAATCCACCTCCAAATTTTCAAAATCCCAAAACTACACTTAACATTTTGTAGAACCCTGGCCAGCGCTTGTTCTCTGAAGTCAGTGGCGTTTCTCCTCTGTTCGTTGGTGTCGTCATCCATCTGCATCGTCGTCTTTGGCAGCGTGAGCGTCCGCCCTCCTTAGTCTATGTTGCACTGCTCTGCGCCATTAATAGCAACTGCATAACACAAACGTCACTATCAAAGTCTTGGTTACCTCCATAGCTTTGGAGGAAACTCTTCAATTTCTCTTAAACTGAATTCATTGAGCTGAAGAATTCAAGAAAGAAGAACGAAATCGAAGATGGGTAATCAGAAGCCGGAATTGAAGAAAATTCTCAAAGATCCCCAATTCACACTCTTCTCACTTCACGTTCTAACATCAACCTCAAGGTGCAAAATTCTCCTAATTAGTCTTTTCAATTTTGCGTCTTATCTCAATTTAGGGTTTTAAATTTTACCGCAATGTGTCTAATTACCCTTCATGTATTCCGTTTTCTGGATAAATGGTGAAATTTGAGTGTGAGAAAACTGAGTAAGGGTTTAGGATTTTTAATTTTTGTTCTTTTGTGATAATTCAGGATAAGCGGCGAAATTTGAAAGTTAGCAATGGCACTCAAGGATCCAAAGAAAAATATAGGCTTCCTAGAATCAACCCAGTTGCTGCTGGTAATGTCATTGTTGTTTCTGGAGAAGATGTTACCCCTGACACTATTATGATTCATCAACCTGATTCTTTAAATGATGTGGATTAAGATTGTACTTCTGATTGAAACTATTGTATGAATCAACAAAATAAGAAATGTATTTTGTTATTTTTGAATGGTTCTGAGATTTGATTGCTTTTGTTTATCTTCTCTCCAGGTACTGTTAGCTCTAAAAGATGCTAATGAATTTATAGCAAGTGAAAGTAACAGTGAAGGAAGTGATGCTAATTCTCATAATGTAAGTTAGTTTACTTCTTAGTTTACCAATGTATTTTCAAGACGTTTTTGTGAATTTTTTTTATCAATTATAAACTTGAAAGACTATAAAATATGTAAAAAAAAAAAAATTTATTAAAAGTTTGGTATAAAACAGCATAACATATCATAAGGCATAGTGTTAATCCAGGAATGTGTAGGAAAAATTCTGCACTGTTATCTTATATGTCTTGTCTTTTGTTGATACTTGAGAAAATATGTATTGCTTGTTCTAGTATGAACATAGAAAAAATTCATACATTCAATATATATACTTGCTTTTGAATTTTTGTCAGTCAAATTGGTTCTCTTATTTGAAGAACTATATAGAAATCAGTTTTTTTAAACAATTCTAGTTATTACTATATCAATAGTTCTTGTTACCATATATCATATGCAAGTTCTTTCATTATGTTGATATGATCATATATAGTTGCATATATTTGTTTTTATATGCAATAAATTGCTCTTGCAATTGTGTGATGATTAATCTTTTATTTGTTTTTCAATCCAAATCAGTTACATGTGGTAGTGATTATTTTCAACAATAGAGGTATATATGGAGATGACCGGAGAACCCCAAAGAGATAAATAGACCTCATAGAGATGAACTTTCTTTGTTCCAAAAGCAGATTACCATGCTTTGATTGAAGCTTTTGGTGGAAAGGGCTATCTTGTTGGGACATCTGATAAACTCAACTCTTATCTTTCTCGGTTTGAAAACCGGCCGTTATCAATGTTATTGTTGATCCCTATGCTAGTTTAGAGGGTGGGAGGCTGCAACACAAGAACTGATTTTCAAATTATCTGTATTATACTAAAACTATATTTTCTATGGTTTTTATTTTTAGATTTCAAATTTCAATAACACAAATTACATAGCCTTGTGGTTTTCTATGGTGTACCATGATATGATAAAGACACAAACCATATTCCATGAATCCACACAAATGTAAAATGTTATGTGATCATAGTGAATACTTGAATGATGAAAACTGAATTTTATATATACTTATTACTACTATTTCTGTTTCATTTTATCAATGTTATAGGAATATCTTTTATTGAATATTTATAGTTTTATCGAATTTTCAATTAAGTCCTTATACTTTTTTTCTTTTCAATTTAATCCATGTATATTATTTATTCTTTTCAGGGGTATACAAGTAATTTCACAATTCACTAATATTTTTTTTATGTTTAACGTTAACAGGGACTAAATTAAAAAATAAAATCATGTATAAAGACTCAATTAAAAAGAAAAAAAGTATAAGGACTTAATTGAAAATTCGGTGAAACTGTAGGGACTTGGAAAGTAATTAAGTCTTTTTAATGTAATTAAAGAATGTCATGTTACACATTTTGATTTTTAAAATAGTAATTAGTCATTGATATTGATAATGATATATAAAATATATAGAGTGATTGAAGGAATGAGAGAAATAGAGAAAGGAAGAGAGGGGAAGGAAAAACTCTTTAATTTTGGAGGAAAAGATTTAATTCCAATTACAATGAGAAAGTGACCTATGACACATTTTAGTTGTAAAATTAGAGATATATAATAGAATATATAATAATAGATATAATAGAATATAATAGATATATTGGTGTAAAATTTTGTTTTTCCATATAAAAGATTCCCGCTAAAATTTGTCTAGAGTAAGAAATCATGACTATTAAAGCTAATGGAGCGAGCTATGTTGAGGGGTTGGCTCATTTTACGTCCTAACTCGCTGAAACTACAAATTAAAGTGGCAAGGCTTTAGTATAAAAGAAAGAATTGAAGATAATAGAGTGAACTACCAACCCGATCCCTGTCCATTTCACAGAATGACAAAGCAACTTTTGACGAATAAAGCAATCCATTTCGGTCCCTGTCCCATACTTCTCTAATACAAGGCGGTCCCTGTGGGTGAATCTTCGGTAACTACGAACGGAAAATGTTGAGCTGTCACGGTGAGCGTGTGTTAACTTGCTGATGTGGATGAATGCTGCAGACGTGGACACCTCAAATGGTTAGGGGATTAATTGTCCCCCATCCACCTCAAATGGTCAGGGTGTTAATTGTCTCCATTCACGTCAACCAAAACGACCTTCCTCTTCCATCTTCACTCAACTGCTATGCTGGAATGGAGGAACCGCCACCACCGCCCACCTCCGCCATCCCCAACCAACCTCCGCCATCCTCAGCCATAGTTGCCACCATGTCGAAGCCTGCATAAGACCAATACACAACCGCAGCAGCATTGAACACTCCCTTCATCCCTATAGGGAAGAATAGCGTCAGGTTTGAGGCTTTACTGTGAACAAATCCAACTACGATGATGAACACAATAACAAGCGTAGTGGCAATGAAGCTGAGCCAGATCGCTCTTGATCATACTGGCAAAATAAGAGGACCACGAACGGTCGAGGGCGGCAGCGCCTACAACAGCCTCGAGGAGATTGTTTCTGGCGGAAAGGAAGGCAATGAAGTCACCAAGCTCGATGCGGAGGAAGGAGAAAGAGCCACCAGCAATGGGGACATCGACTACGAAATCGGGTTGTAGAGGATGGAGAAGCCAAAGATGGCATTGGCGAGAGCAATGACGGGACCGGCATCGGTGCGGGCCTCCTGGCTTGTGATTACAAAGATTCCAGAGCCGACGATTGATTGCTTTATTCATCAGGAGTTGCTTTGTCATTTTGTAAAATAGATAGAGGTCGAATTGGTAGTTCATTCAAGAGAATACAAAACATACCTTTCTCGGCCTTTTGGCCAAGATCTATCTATTCTTTTTTTTAAAGTAATATCAAATGCAGTATCTGTTTTTATCAGTTTAATATATGATAGCCCATACAATATTAAATTTATTTTGGATAAAATATATTTTTTATTTTTAAAATTTGTCAAAAATTTTAAAAATATTTTTAAATTTTATTTTGTTTAAATTTTATTTTTAAAATTTTTAATTTGTATTAAATATATTTTTTACAGCAAAAATATTAATGTATGATAATTATGTTTTTGACCATTAAAATAATAATGTATGATAATTATATTTAATTTATTCGTTAAAAATTATTTTTGTAAAATTATTGTTAAATTATTATTAAATTTTTAAAAACTTAACCATAAATAAATTAAAAATATTTGGGATAAAATTTAAAATTTTTTAATAAATTTTAAAAATAAAAATATATTTATTTATTATTTTTTAAAGAGGATGAACAACTTCAGTAGCCTGCTACTGGGCGTGTCAAGCATGGTCTAAGCCTTGCGCTATCGCAAGGGCCTGGCGCACCTACCAGTTTTAATTAAAGGTTTTTTATTTATCTTTCTAATTTTTGTGTCTATATTGGGCCAGGTAGATTCTACTCCTTAAATATTTTAGACAATTTAATTTTGCGAGTTTACAATTTAATTTTCTTAAGCTAAATTAACACCTCATCAATAGTAATGGGCTTTTTCTTTGTTGTGATGTTGAGTTGGCCTTACCAAAACGTGAAAATATTCATTGATAAAGGTACTATAAAAAAACAGGTCTCATGTACCATAAAAAAGGTGCCATCCCAAAAACAAAAAATATGAATAGAGTGGCAGAAATTATTTTTTATAAAGAAAACTAATTGGTGTTTGTTTTTACTTTTTAATATTGGCGTTTGTGGTAATTACGGGTGTGCATGGCCCGACCCGACTCGAAGATCCGGTCTGACTCAAAAATTCGGTCTGATCTCGAACATTTTATGGACTAGTTTGGTATGATTTTATCTGGTCTAGGGTCGGGTAAGAGTCTCAAAAATTAGACCCGGTCATTATTTAGGGTCGGATCCGGGTCATAGCTGGGGTCACACAAACTTGGTCCGGTGACCTGGTCATCATACACAATTAATATTTTGTGTTATTAATCATAGATGATGACTATTCTTATGTAAAATTTAAGTATTGTAAACCTTAATATTTTGTATTAGTAGTCATTATAAGACTATAAGTTAATATTTTATGCTTAAAATGCATAAGACTTTAGACTAATATATAATATTGTGTTATTTGTATTGATTTAAATATTTGGTATTATTAGACAATATTAGTATTAATCGTGTTCGTGGATATGCTTTAATTTTAGAAAATGGTTGGTTCTTGTTATATTTTTCTAAGTGAATTTCACTATGTCGAAAAAATGGTTAGAGTCTTAGAAATTTGGATATTTTCACATGCTAGCTTATAAGAAAGTATCAAAATAATGTAATGTTAATAGGTTTTCACCCAATTTTTATCCGGTATAATCGTGATTCGAAAGTATGTAGGTTTCATTGGGTTTAAGGCCGGATTTGGATCTAACAAATAGGACCGATATATATTTCGAATCGAGTTTGAGTCACATCAAACCTGATTTTACCCGACCCATAAACACCCCCTAATGATAATATGCAACATTGTAGAGATGTAGAGATTTTCAGGTGTTCCTAACACAACACGCAGGATGTGTGATTCCAGTGCCTTGGACCAGCTTTGACAAGTTTTTCGTGCAGGGGACAGCATGCGTGCATGCGGAACAGGAGACGCATGCTTGGGTCTTTATATTTGGATTTAAGCGAGCTCTCTCAATGCGTGTTTTTCATTCAAAAGAGAAGAGAGGGAGAGTGCTGAGGGTCCCAAGAGTTGAAGAGTATTATTTTTAAAAAATTTTGAGTGATTAGTGCTAGTTTTATTCATAAAAAATTTATACCTGGTTATACAGTAGGAGCAAAATATATCATTAATTATTTGAATCATTCTGTATTATTTGAATTATTCTGTCTATATAAGTTTGTTATTTTTTTTCTCATTTAAAACTCACTTATTTGGTTAATATTATTTTTAGTGCTACCGTTTATAATTACTTTACTCATTTTAAGTTGTGAATATTAATTATATTAATGTTATAACTATTCTATATATAACATATCATTATTATTAAAAGAGTAAACTAGCATTTTTACCCACAAAAGTTGAAAACGCTGACATATCTACCTATAGAAAAAGAAAATTACCATTTGTACCCAAGAAATATGAGCTCCGCACAACAAAATTATCCAAACGCTAAAAAATCACCTAAAATCCCTAAATTACACTTATCTTCACCGTTACTTTTCTAATTTCCAATCCCACCACCACCCTCTTCACCTAGCCACCATCCCTTTTGTCTCTTGATGAGCGGATAATTTATACGCTTTTTGGCATTGTTTTTAGTGTGTTTTTAGTAGAATCTGGTTACTTTTAGGGATGTTTTCATTAGTTTTTATGTTAAATTCACATTTCTGGACTTTACTATGAGTTTGTGTGTTTTTCTGTGATTTCAGGTATTTTCTGGCTGAAATTGAGGGACTTGAGCAAAAATCAGATTCAGAGGTTGAAGAAGGACTGCTGATGCTGTTGGATTCTGACCTTCCTGCACTCAAAGTGGATTTTCTGGAGCTACAGAACTCTAAATGGCGCGCTTCTAATTGCGTTGAAAAGTAGACATCCAGGGCTTTCCAGAAATATATAATAGTCCATACTTTGGCCGAGTTTAGATGACGTAAAAGGGCGTTGAACGCCAGTTCTATGCTGCTGTCTGGAGTTAAACGCCAGAAACACATCACAAACCAGAGTTGAACGCCAGAAATACGTTACAATCTGGTGTTCAACTCCAGAAAGAGCCTCTGCACGTGTAACATTCAAGCTCAGCCCAAGCACACACCAAGTGGGCCCCGGAAGTGGATTTATACATCAATTATTTACTTCTGTAAACCCTAGTAGCTAGTTTAGTATAAATAGGACTTTTTACTATTGTATTAGACATCTTTGGACGCCTGGTTCTTAGATCTGAGGGGCTGACCATTCGGCCATGCCTGGACCTTTCACCTATGTATTTTCAACGGTAGAGTTTCTACACTCCATAGATTAAGGTGTGGAGCTCTGCTGTTCCTCATGAATTAATGCAAAGTACTACTGTTTTTCTATTCAATTCAACTTATTCCGCTTCTAAGATATTCATTCGCACTTCAACATGAATGTGATGATCGTGACAGTCATCATCATTCCCTATGAACACGTGCCTGACAACCACCTCCGTTCTACCTTAGATTGAATAAGTATCTCTTGGATTCCTTAATCAGAATCTTCGTGGTATAAGTTAGAACCCATGGATGGCCATTCCTGAGATCCGGAAAGTCTAAACCTTGTCTGTGGTATTCCGAGTAGGATCTGGGAAGGGATGGCTGTGACGAACTTCAAACTCGCGAGTGCTGGGCGTAGTGACAGACGCAAAAGAAGGGTGAATCCTATTCCAGTATGATCGAGAACCTCAGATGATTAGCCGTGCCGTGACAGAGCATTTGGACCTTTTTCACAAGAGGATGGGATGTAGCCATTGACAACGGTGATACCCTTACAGAAAGCTTGCCATGGAAAGGAGTAAGACTGGTTGGATGAAGACAGTGGGAAAGCAGAGGTTCAGAGGAACGAAAGCATCTCTATACACTAATCTGAAATTCTCACCAATGATATACATAAGTATCTTTATCTTTATTTTCTATTTAGTTATTTATTGTTTATTTTCAAAAACTCCATAACCATTTGATATCCGCCTGACTGAGATTTACAAGGTGACCATAGCTTGCTTCAAGCCGACAATCTCCGTGGGATCGACCCTTACTCACGTAAGGTTTATTACTTGGACGACCCAGTGCACTTGCTGGTTAGTTGTATCGAAGTTGTGAATGAAAAACGATTTATTAAGACGTGCGTACAGAGTTTCTTGCACCGTTGTTGGGGATCACAATTTCGTGCACCATCTCTCTAATCTCAAATCCCACCACCACCCCCTTTACCCAACCACCTTTCTAACCCTAACCTTCTTCACCTAGCCACCACCTCCTTTCCCTCTAAAACTCTCACAAGAAGACATTACACACACCCCCACCCGAAGAAGAAGAAGAGAAGAGGAGAGGGAGGGAGACCACACTGGCAATGTGGGGATTCGCCTCGCCGCCGCTATCGCATCATCATTGCCGTTGTTGAGGGAGCTCGAAGAGGAGATGCAAGCCAAAACCAAGGAAGGGGGAGCTGTTGCCGCCGTCGCGTCTTGCAGCTGCCGCCTCCGTCGCGTCTGTCGCCGCTATTGATTGAGTCCATAACAACTCGTGAAAGCAGTTTCACTAATGGCCGAAGTCCTTCTTCGCGCACAGCCAGGCCTTTTGCTCGATTGTTTGTTGCGGAAGAAGGCTGGAATCTCTCTCTCCCTAGCCCTAGGATAGAATGTGATCTCTTTCTCTCCACTCCTGGTAGTCGAGTAGCTTATAGCTTATGGGACAAAAGAAAGACATTCAATTTCTCTTCTATCCTTTCTTGACTCTGCTGACATTCCGCCTTCATCTTTCTTAGGGTTGAAAGAAGAAAGGAGATGTTCTGGTTCTCTTTTCTATTGTTGTTGCTGTTGTTGCTTTATGTGAAGAAGATGATCATGGAGGTATAATGGTGGTGGTGGTGATGGTAGTGATGAAGGAAATGAGGTGGTGGTGCCTTTGAACTCAGAGTTTGGCTCAGGCGAGAGCGAGACAGGGAAGGAGAGAATGAGGGGTAGATGATGCAGATGATGATAAGGGTAATTTAAAAAATTTAGGTAATTTTTTAGTGTTTGGATAATTTTGTTGTGCGGAACCCATATTTCATGGGTACAAATGGTAATTTCCTTTTTCTATGGGTAGATATGTCAGCGTTTTCAACTTTCGTGGGTAGAAATGGTAGTTTACCCTTATTAAAAGAGAACGATAATAATCTTTAAATTATTATAACTTGCAAATATTATAAATAATAAATAATTAGAATTTTTGGTTATTAATTATTTTTTGAAAATATTAAAAAATATATTTTACTTTCTTTGGGATAATTTTTATCATAATATCTTATTATCTTAACCAACATAGTTGTCTTTAACAATATTATTTTAATTTGTAATTATTATTTTATAATTAATAAATAATATTAATATTTTAATAATTATATTTTCTGTAAGAAATTAAACTTTTTTGGATATTATTTTTTAAAATACTTTTAATAATAATATTATATTTTTATAAATTAAATACTTGTAATGTTCGTTATATTATTATAATTTACTATTAGCGTAATTAACAAATAATTATAATTTTTTAATCATTAATTATTTTCTGAAAATAATGAAAAATATGATTTGGATTTTTATTTTTTTGGGATCATTTTTATTATAATATTATATTATTTCAACTTAAATAGTTGTATTTAGCAATATTATTTTAATTTCTAATTATTATAAATAATAAATAATATTAATATTTTAATAATTATATTTTCTATAAGAAAGTAAAATATATTTTTAGATATTATTTTTTAAAATACTTTTAATTTTAATATTATATTATATAAGTTAAATAATTGTAATGATCATTATTATTGTATTTTTCTATTATTATAATTAATAAATAATTATAATTTTTTATTTTTTATTATCTTCTGAAAATAATAAAAAAGTATAAATAATAAATTAATTTTTAATAAATAATAATATTTAATGTTTAATAAATAATAATAAATTATTATAAGTTGTAATTATTATAATATTTGAAAAGGATATAACTTAGGCTTATTGTAATTGGTTACTATATTTAGTTGGCGTTAGTTATTTCAGTTGATAAGAACTGTGTTTGTGTGTAGTGTGATACGTATTCAGCCTCCTAGTTCTTTGTGGTACGTACTCAGCTTTCTAATGTCTCAAGGTTATTAGTATATATAAGAGTAGAGTTTGCTTCTAGTCACTACAAGAAAAAAGGCCTATGGCCATGCTTTTTTTTTGCCATGCTTTTGTGAGGGTGGCAATTGAATATAGATTCAGCCTTTCAGCCTCGTTTTTTTTGCCACGCTTCAAAAGCGTGGCGAAAAGGGTCAATGGCCACGCTTTTGTAAGGGTGGCAGTTGAATAGAGATACGGCCACGTTTTTTTCTGCCACGCTTCAAAAGCGTGGCCATAGACAAAAACAGAGACGTTTTGAAAGCGTGGCAATAGGGTTTCACTACAGTAGCATTTATAAAGCGTGGCCATATCCTGGTGTTCTTTTGCCACGCTTTTAAAGCGTGGCCATATTCTGATGCTCTTTTGGCACGCTTTAAAAGCGTGGCCAAAAGATTTAAAAAAAAAACCCTAATAACCCGCCCCAAATCCAGTAACCTAAAACTTTGCCAACAGATTTTCACCCCTCATCGAGACTCTCTCACTCTCAACTCTTACACCGTCACTCTCATCGATTTATGGCAATCTCCCCTCGCTGCGCCATTTTGAGGATTTGAGGAGAAGAGCTCAGATCTCCACCCTCGCTGTGCCATTTTGAGGATTTGATGGTGACTCCCTTGGCGCTCACCGTCTGTCACGGAGGGAGTGCCGGAGCTGTCACGGAGGGAGCGCCGGAGCTTCTCCTGAAAGAGAAGGATTCAGAAGGCGGCGAAGGTGGAAACGAACAAGGACAACAAGGGAAGGCATCAGAGGTAGAAGAACGAGCTAGCGAATCGCCTTACGAAACTGAGTCACAGCACGGCATGATGAAGAGTTCAGATAAACCTCTGAAGGGGTCGAATTTAGGAACCCTAGCTGTTGAATCACCTATTGTGAACAATTGGAGTGATGGTACAGTTTGGTTTCAATGAGTATTTGCATTTTTTTAGTCTTCAAAAATTTAAATGAGTGATTTCTTTGTGGTGAAATGGTCCAGTTGGGGAGCCCCGCTACGTCGAATATGGATGTCAAAGCTGAAAGTAAGGTTAGAGCATTTCCATGATAACTTGTTACTATTTTTATTATGTTTCTTAAATTGAGATTTTAAGTATTATTTTGCTGTGATCGTTTTAAATTTTGTGGGAATCTCACTCTTCGTGTTCATCTGCTTGAAGTTGTAAATTGTACTTGTACATATGTGATACGTGAGAAGGGCTGGTTGTGGTTATGGTTAGAATTTTCTGAGCTGCCTGATTTTGGGTTGTTCTTATCTTTCTTAATGTTGAGTGTATAGTCTGAGCTGCCTGATTTAGGGCTGCCTGGTTTTGTTTATTGTGCTGTTTTGGTGTTAAATTCTGGACTTATGATTGCTGTTTATTGTATTTTTTCATTGTCCAAAATAGATGCTGTGAAAGTGTTACTGTTTCATTAATTTTTCTTGGTTTGTTGTTGCTGAGTGCTGCTCAGCTTGTTTCTTGGTCCATATTAATTTATCAGCCGAGGATAAACTGAATTCAACATGGAGAAAGGCTTTCATGAAGGCATATAAGTCTATGGACAAAGAGCTCTGAATTTGGACAGCTTTTGTAGTGGGAGCACGGCTGTCACTATAGTGAAGAAGGTAACACATTGGAAAAAGAAATAAAAAGAGAATCTAGCTATGGTTTCTGATTCCATTATGGTTTTCTCAGTTTCTTCTCGTACCAGGGCTCAAATTTGTTCATGGGATATATCAGGGATTCTCGAGCAGTGATGGGATCCAAGGACTTGAAATCTTTGACTAATTCTAGTGCTTATTGTAAGGCAGAGAGTGGTTGGCACAAGGAAGATGAAATACTTGATGACGGTTGGGTTCAGAAAAGTAGAAAGAAAGAGCCAGCTACCTCGCATCTCGATGGACTGAATTGGGAGGTGCTTGTTGTCAATGAGTCAAATGTCAATGCCTTTTGGCTACCTGATGGTAAGATTGTTGTATACACCAGATTGTTAGAGCATTTTAAAAGTGATGCTGAGATTGCCACTGTAATTGGTTATCTATAAGAGTGGACTTTGACTAGAGATAAGAGACTAGTCTTTGTTTTCTACCGTGGTATTGAAGTAAAGTGACACTGACTATGTAAATTAGCATAGATCTCTCTCTGGCTAGTGGCTAGTTCTTTACCCAGTTTAACTGGTTGTTCTTTAAATATCATAGCAGAATATTTTTGGTTATGTGATAGGTTGACAACCTGCGAAAGCATGTTAAGACAAGCGATGTTTCTAATGGAATTGAACTAGTCATTGTTTCCCCTTGTTAAGGTATATCTTCTATTTAATTTAGAATTCACTTCAGGATTGAACTAATCTCATTGTGTCAAGATCTGTTACCTCATCCCATTAAAATTTTATGTTATGCGTGAGCGAGGTCTTAAAGATTAACTGAACAATACAAGATAATTTGATTGCTACCAATATTAGTTGAGCAAAGATGTGATTTGATATAAGTATATGGGAAGTCCACTACAAAACAGCAACTGGATCTTTTTTCAAATCTACAATTTTAGCTATTGTACAAAAATGTTGCAACTGTCAAGTTTTTGTTAAAATTTGATAATGTTCTATAAATAAGGTTGAAAATGGGAGAATCATTAGAAAACCATCAAATGGTATTTTGTGAACAGGTAATTCCTACCTATATATTGATACTAAGTAATGTTCTTTAATTTGGATTATGTCCTTTTAGCATGCAGTATATATTGTAGACAAGTATTTTCTTAGAGTTGTTCTGATTGTTCCACAGAAAAAATGCTTTGCATATTAGTAAACAAACCAGAGTCTTTTTCTCTTTCTTTCCTTAGTGAGGGTATACCTCAAGTACAAAGTGATATTTGCAGGACCATGCAAACAACAATTGGGGGTTTTGGTGGTAAAGCATATACTGATGGGATTACTGCGCCTCCTCTGATGAATGATAATGTTGGAGATAGTGGTCGTCCTGCAATTTCTAGTCTGAATTGCCCACCATTTATAGCAATAGAGCAGTGTCGAGACATTTGGTATGTAATGAGAGGACATTTATTACACATTGAACCTGCAATATACTTTTACCTCCCCTTCTTTAATTTCATGTAGTTTTTGTGTAACGCTTCTGTGCTTCATTCTTGTAACTCAGGGAGTTCATCCTTGTGATAAGAGAAGAAGCATCACTGAGTATCGGAATATGTTTTCAGCTATTGATTTTTCACTGTTAGGTGATTTATTTTGTTTGGCTGATGTTATGGACTAGCGTGTACTAAATTTTGTTAGGAGACACTTCTTGCAATATGTTGGTTGAAATTTGATTAGTTGACTGAAATTCATGTTTGGTAATTTAGATAGAAAGTGATGAGGACATTTTGTGGAAACCTGACATTAGAGAGACGAATGAAGAAGTTGTTGCCAGGGGACTGAAGTTTTTTGAATGGTGAGTGCTATTAAGTAATCAATGTTCCATGTCAACATATATGACCAAAAGAAGAATCTCTATATACAAAATTAGGGAACGCAAAACTACATTAGAAGCTTCATATTACTATGTTTGTGCATTAAGCTGAACGTTTTATAATTGGTTGGATCACCAAATGTTTACCATTTTGCACTTACTGTAATAATTGTCAATACTCTCAGATGTATACTAGTAGTTTAGACCAAAAAAAGTGGATCTTTAGCTATAGGTAGACTAGAACTAAATATATGACATTTTTGCCCTGTATTTGGTGTAGGTTATGGAATCGTAAAGAGAAAGAGATAGCTGTTGTTTCTCACAGCGGTTTTCCGTTTAATGCCTGACGAGAGCCAAATTGCATAGGTTAGGAATTTTCCATCAAAATAGTAGTGGCGTTGTGAGTATAGCCCTATCCCAACAAATTAACCATCAATCAAATGTTATCATAATACAAAACAAATTATAATCGAGAGTATTTAGCTCCCGGGTCGTTCTCCCTAGGAATGCAAATGAAATGTTACGCTTTCGGTTGTTAAAAGGGGCAAAAGGGGTTTTGCAATCAAAGAACAAAAGATTAAAGAAACTAATGGTGCAGTATTTATAACCCACAAACTAACCGGCAAGTGCACCGGGTCGTACCAAGTAATACCTCAGGTGAGTGAGGGTCGATCCCACGAGGATTGAAGGACTAAGCAACAGTGGTTGATTAATTTACTTATTTAGGCAAACAGAAAGTAGTACTTGAGAGTTTAAAGACATTAAACAATATAAAGAATATTAAAGAAAGGCAAGTAAATACATTGGGAATAAAGTATGGAGAAACAGTTAAGGCTTCAGAGTTATCTATTTTCCGGATTGACTTTTCTTATTAATTTATTTTAATCATGTAAGATTTAATTCATGGCAAACTATATGTGACTAGACCCTAATTCTTTAGACCTTCCTAGTCTCCTCTAAAATTCATCAACAGTCAATTCCTTGGTCAATTAATTCCAATTAGGGGGTGAAGTTCAATTCTAGTTATATGCCACAGAAATCCTAATTACCCAAATATAAAAGGATTATATGCCACGTATCCCACTACATTCAGATAAACTAGAAATTTAAGAGAAGTTGTTTTCAAGCTGTTGTTCAAGTAAAGAGCTTTTCCAAGTTATACAAGAACTCAATTAGAAAGAGGGTCATACTTCCGTTCCACCCAAATTCATAAAATAAAGAACGAAAATAATTCTTAAATATAAATCAATACATGAATTAAAATAGAAAAATAATAAAATCAATCCATACAATAGAAAGAGCTCCTAACCTTAACAGTGGAGGATTAGTTGCTCATGGCAAAGAGAATAAGGATTCTGATAAAATGTATATTTGTAGTTTGAGTGGAATAATGTTGTGTTGGAATCCCCTGTTGGAATCCATTTTTATATCTAATCCTAATTAATTTAAAATCTATCTTCTAAAACTAAAATAATATCTTTTCCTATTTTAAAATTAAAGTTTTAATCAGAATTAATTAAAGCAATCAGCATGTCTTCAATTGATGGATGGGGCCCACTTGCTTCGTAGAGTCCACGCCTAACTTGGAGTGGGCATAACCACTCTTGTGTGAATCCACCTTGAGTCTCTGCTATTCCCTGGCTCTAGTCTGTGTTTTTGGGCCAAAAACTGGGTCGAAACTTGGCTTGAAATCGCCCTCAGCATTTTCTGTGAATTCTGCATGTCACGCATGTCACGCGTACGCGTCAGTCACGCGTACGCGTCAGTCACGCGTACGCGTCGATGGTCTTCTTCGCGTGTCACACGTATGTGTCTGGTATGGGCACGTGTCGCTGAGCAATTTCGCTTTTCACACGTACAAGTCAGGTATGCGCACGCGTTGCCATGGAGATCTCCAAATCATGCATACGTGTTAGGCACGCGCACGCGTTGCTCCTCGCTGGTCAGCTCCTTGGTTTCTTCTCTTTCTCTGCAGAAACTCCATCAAATCCATCCGAATGCTACCTTAAATAAACAGAAATGCACAATACTCAAAGTAGCATCCATAGTGGCTAAAAGATAATTAATTCTTGATAAAACTTAACAAATTAAATGCAAATTCACTAGGAAAAGATAGGAAAGATGCTCACGCATCACAACACCAAACTTGAATTGTTGCTTGTCCTCAAGCAACTAAACTAATATAAGCTTAGAATGTGAATTTGCATGAAAATGAGAGTTCGATTAAGCTCATGTCTCTTCTTATAGTGGGGTTTACAACTGCAATCTTGAATAGTTTTGGCATCTCACTCTCCTTTGAATAAGAAGAATGTTACTGTCATTCGGAATTAGAATCCGGATAATATTATGAATTCTCTAATCTTTTGTACCTCAATTTAATCCTTGAACACAGCAATTTTTCTTTTCTTTGTTGCTTTTCACCTTGAGCCTAGCCGTGACTTTAAATGTTTTGTCTCAAGTTTTACTTGACACAGAAACACCACAAGCACTTAACTGGGGAACTCTTTTGAAGTTCTAATTTTTCTTTCACTTACTTCCAGACAGTGGTGCTCAAAGCCTTTGGCATACTCTTGTTGATTGCAATTGATCTTGACTCTAAATGTTTTGTCTCAAGGATTACTTGACACAAGAACACCACAAGCATGTAACTAGGGAAACAACTCTTTGAGCTTTTAATCATGTCTGACCTCCCTAGTCATTGATGCTCAGAGCCTTGGACCTGGTTTTTTTTTTCAATGCTGTTTCTTTTGCTTCAAGGATTAAACTTTTACTTATTTCAGAGAAGTCATAATAATTCTCTAGATCCCTGTTCCTTGTACATCAACATTCTTTGATTCAAATTTAAATATGCACTGTTCATTTGATGCATTCCGAATCACAGAAAATACCACCACATTTGAATAAATGAGACTTTTCTAGAAATTACACTTAAATTCTCATGCAATATATCACTTCTTTTTCTTTTTCTTTTTAGATTCAAGTTCAGTGAACGATACATGAGACAAATAACAGAATAAAACTAATTCTAAGAACTGAAAGTACTAATGATCATGCAGGAAAAACAACAGAAAATTGAAAACAACAAAAAAAGAATGGAAGAGAAGTAGAATGAAAGGAACTCAACCACCTTAGTTATGCTGGTGGCCATCTCATTCCTCCATGAAGAACATTCATCTTCCTTTGGTGCTATTAAAATAAATAGAGAAGCCATAAGTGTAGCGACAACACCAAACTTAAAGGTTTGCTTGTCCTCAAGCAAAGAAGAACTGAAAACAAAAACAAATATTATGAGGAAAGAAGAATAAAAGGATAAAAGAATAAGAGAGAATTAGGATTGGGGGGTGGATGATTTGAAATCAGGTGCTGAGGGGTTTAATTTAGGCGTCGCATGCGACGCGTACGCGTAAGGCACGCGTACGCGTGGATCGCGCGGATTTCAAGTGACACGTACGCGTCTGGCATGCGTATGCGTGGATTTGGTTTGTGCGAATCGCGCAAAGGTGGCCACGCGCACCCATAACTCTCTGCTCGCATGGGTTAGAAATCAACATTTTCAAATGACGCGTGCGCGTCATGTACGCGCACGCGTGGATGGCCATTTGGGGAAAGGACGCGCACGCGTCAGGGACGCGTACGCGTGATCAACTTTGTGCGTCTAGCACACTTCCAGCCCTAAGCCATCACAACTCTCTGCCCAAACACTCATTGACGCCGATTTTCAGGGTCACGCGTACGTGTCAAGGACGCACACGCGTGGGTGACCATTTGCGCAAACGTCGCGCATGCGTGATGCAGCTTATGCGCCCAGCATAGTTCTAGCCCCACTCCTGCTCAACTCTCTGGCCAAGTTTATTTTTCATGCACACACGTATGACGCGTACGGGTCAGTGACTCTTGCGCGTCGTGTGCTCGTTTTTTTTGAATTATGTGTGTGTCGCCTGAAGTGTTCGGTTCCTGTTATGAAATAGCTGCATGATCAGAAAAATAGTAAAAACTCCATAAAAATCAAACAAGTAAGAAAACTACTACTACAAAAAATAACTAAGGATACGAAATTATCGGGTTGCCTCCCGACAAGTGCTTCTTTAACATCAATAGTTTGACGGTCAGTTCTGCTAATTCAGTAGATGAGCGGACCTCTGGCGATCGATCTCACCTCCAAGATAGTGCTTCAACCTCTGGCCATTTACTGTAAATTTCCTGTCAGAATTCTCTTCCTGTATTTCTACATAACCATATGGTGAAGCTCTAGTAACCACAAACGGTCTTGACCACTGGGATTTCAGCTTCCCGGGAAAGAGTTTGAGCCTTTAATTATACAGAAGCACTCTCTGTCCTGGCTCAAAGACTCTGATGGCAATCTTCTTGTCATGCAGTAACTTGGTTCTCTCCTTATAGAGCTTGGCATTCTCATAAGCTGAATATCTGAATTCATCAAGCTCATTCAACTGAAGCATTCGCTTGATTCCTATAGCTTCTGAATCAAGATTCAGATATCGGATTGCCCAGTAAGCTTTATGCTCTAACTCAACTGGCAAGTGACAGACTTTGCCATAGACCAATTGACAAGGGGACATGCCAATAGGAGTCTTGTAAGCTGTCCGGTATGCCCAGAGAGCATCATCAAGCTTCCTAGACCTGTCCTTTTTTGAAACACTGACGGTCTTCTCTAGAATCCGCTTGAGTTTCCTGTTGGAAACTTCAACCTGTCCACTTGTCTGAGGGTGATAGGGGGTTACCACTTTATGATGGACTCCATATCTCTGCAGAAGAGAGTCCAGCTGTCTGTTACAGAAGTGGCTTCCACCGTCACTAATGAGTGTCCTTGGGACACCAAACCGGCTAAAGATATATCTCTGAAGAAAACTCATTACCACCTTGGCATCATTAGTAGGCAGAGCCACAACTTCCACCCATTTGGACACATAGTCTACTACCACTAGAATATAGTTGTTTGAATGTGAGGGTGGGAAAGGTCCCATGAAATCAATACCCCACACACCAAATAACTCAACCTCAAGAATTCCCTTCTGTGGCATTTCATGGTTGGCAGGGAGATTTGTGACTTTTTCACATCTGTCACAGTGCTTCACAGATGCTCTTGAGTCTCTGAAGAGATTCGGCCAGTAAAACCCGCTCTGAAGGACCTTTGTAGCTGTCTTTTTACCACCAAAGTGGCCTCCATATTCAGAACCATGACAGTGCCAAAGAATCTGCTATTTTTCTTCATCTGGGACACATCTCTGGATGATACCATCGGAATACCTCTTAAAAAGGTATGGTTCCTCCCAAATGTAGAACTTTGCATCAGTTAATAGCATCTTCACTTGTTGCCTACTGATGCGTGAGCATCTTTTCTATCTTTTCCTAGTAAATTTGCATGTAATTTGTTGAGTTTAATCATGAATTCATTATCTTTTAGCCACTATGGATGCTACTTTGAGTCTTGTGTATTTTTGTTTATTTTAGGTAACATTCGGATGGATTTGATGGAGTTTCTGCAGAGAAAGAGAAGAAACCAAGGAGCTGACCAGCGAGGAGCGACGCGTATGCGTGCCTGTCACGTACGCGTGATTCTGAGCTGTCCATGGCGACGCGAGCGCGTACCTGATGCGTATGCGTGACACGCGAAGAAGACCATCGACGCGTACGCGTGACTGACGCGTACGCCTGACATGCGCGACATGCAGAAAACACAGAAAATGCTTGGGGCGATTTCAGGCCGAGTTTCGACCCATTTTTCCGCCCAGAAACACAGACTAGAGCCAGGGGATAGCAGAGACTCAAGGGAGATTCACACAAAAATGGTTATGCCCACTCCAAGTTAGAGGTAGACCCTACGAAGCAAGTGGTCCCTGATAAACCACTATTTTATGGTTTATATTGTGTTTAATTGTGTGGTTTTATCATGATCCTGACCCACTTATTCATTAAAATAGCATGCAATTATATTTCTTTTCTGAAATTATTACATGAGTGAAAACTGCTTCCTAGAGACTTTTAATTGTACATTTTACTTCTCCTTTATTCCATTCGATGCCGTGATCTGTGTGTTAAGCATTTCAGGCTTTATAGGGTAAGAATGAGTTGGAGATTGGAAAGGAAGCTAGCAAAAATAGAAGGAACACAAGAAATTGAGGAGATGACCAGCGAGAAGCGACGCGGCCGCATGGGCGACGCAACCGCGCGGAGAAGATCAAATCGCAGTGACGCGGCTGCATAGATGACGCAACCGCGCGAAATGGAAAAGTACGAGCGACACGGAGGCGTAGACGACGCGTCCGCGTGGCAAAGCAGAAACGCGAATGACGCGTCCGCATGAGCGACGTGATCGCGTGACCTGCGCGATCTTCATAATTTACAGATTCGCTGGGCGCGATTTTGGGCCCTATTTTGACACAGTTTTTGGCCCGGAACAGCAGACTAGAGCCAGAGATCATGCAGAAACCAAAGACAACATTCATTCTACACAGTATTTAGTTTTAGATCTAGTTTTGCTCCTCCTCTAGGTTTTCTCTCTACACATTCATAGTTCTTAGGATTTTAGTTTTCTCTTACTTTTTTGGCATTGGGACACTGAGAAGAGTTATTACCTCATCAAGACTTCGTCATTCTAGTTCGTTTTCTTTACTTGGTTTAATCTTCCATGTTCCTTGCTTTGTTTAATTTTACTATTGGAATATTCTTAGGATTATTTAATACAAGGATCACTTTTATTTTTAATTGACTATTTTAACTTTATTTACAATGTCTTTCTTTAATTCCTTTTTATATGCTATGAATTTTACATTCACAATGAGCGAGTAGTTCCCTAACTTGATGGGGGATTGATTGAAAGGAACCCTTGAGTTGGAAGGCTTGAAAGAAAAATTGCAATTGGGTTTATGGTTGGATTGCCTCCTAATCACTAACACCAATCCCTTTTTATTAAGTGGATTGCAACTTGTGAACGGACATAGCATTCCAACTTGTTTGACTTTCCTTCACCTAGCGAAGGATAACTAAACAAGATAACCTTTAATTGTCAATTAATCCTGAAATTCATTCCAACAATAATAGGGATTCCAACTAATCAATTCCCAGTCAAGGCTTTTATTTACATTATTCAAATTTACCAATTTAATTTCCTGTTTGCCCAATTCAAACCTTTTTTGAAAACCTCTGATTAATAAAATAGCACACTTTTCTGCGACTCGTTGGGAGACGACCTGGGATTCATACTCCCAGTATTTTAAATTCAATTTTCTGTGACACCTTTCTAAATTGAGGAGCAGATTTCTGGCAAGTTAAGAACTATACTTACAACGTAAATGTTTTAACAATTTTTAATTTGCCAATTTCTGCACACCATCAATTTTTGGCGCCGTTGCCGGAGAGTTGCAATAGAGTGCTAAAGTTATTAATTAGAATTTATTTATTTGCATTTTATTTTATTTTGCTACTATGAGCTGCCTGTTTCTTTCGTCAAATGACGCGTTCACTTCCTAATCCGCGCTTGCTAATATTCGATCCTGAAATTGAAAGGACTATTTTACGAATAAGGCGAGCTCGGCGTCGGTTAGTCCTCTCTGAGGGTGGATCTGAAAGTGAACTTGAGGAAGAAACCAACTCCCGTTCTACTGATTCGGTTGATTCACGTGCAGACGAGATGGCAGCTAGGAGAGTTACCATCCAGGAGGAAGGAGCCCCTGATTTTACAATGCAACCATTTCAAGCACATCACCCAGCGGTGGCTACAGATTTTGAAATAAAGACCGCACTGCTCAATTTGATGCCCAAGTTTCATGGCTTACCTGCTCAAGAGCCCAACAAGCACCTGAGAGATTTCCAGGCAGCCTGTTCTACTGTCAGGTGAGATGGTACAGATGAAACTTCAATTTTGCTGAAAGCTTTCCCGTTTTCTCTTGAGGGAAAGGCAAGAGAGTGGTACTACACTCAACCCCTAGCAAATATATCCAACTGGGATACGCTCAAAAAAGAGTTTTTGGAGAAATTCTTTCCATCTGAAGTTACTGATAAACTGAGGAAAGACATTTCCACAATTGTTCAAGATGACAACGAGACTCTCTTTGAATATTGGGAGCGCTTCAATAATCTTCTGGAAGTATGCCCCCACCACATGATTGACAAGATAGTGTTGCTCAGCTACATCACACAGGGTATGCGGCCCCAAGATAAGACCATATTGGAAAGTGCTAGCAATGGGTCTATAAAGAAGTACAAGACCACTGATGAGGCATGGCAATTGATCAGCAACTTAGCTAAATCTACTAGGAACCATAGAAAGAAGCAAGGCCATTCAAAAGCCGTTGCAGAAGTATCCTCTAGCAGAGAGACTGCTGCTCTAACTCATAGTATCTGTGAAATGACCAACTTGCTGAAGCAAATGCAATTAAATCAACAACAAGTTCAGCAAGCTCAACCTCCTTCACCACAGCAAGGCCAACAGTTAGTCCCATAGAGAGTCTGCAGAATCTGTGCAGATTATAGCCATTATACTGATGAGTGTCCGCAGCTCCAGCAGGAAGATAACACCGTGGCAGCCACTCATAATTTCTACGACCGCCCCAACCAAGGGTACAATCAAGGTGGCAACTACAGCCATGGATGGCAGGACAATTCTAACCAAAATTGGAGGGACAACAATAACAGAGGAGGCAGAGATAATCAGGGAAATCAGAGGTGGAATAATAATAACAACAGGCAGCAGAACCAACCTTATAGAGCACCTCACCTGAGGCAATCCCAAGGGCCACAGAATACCCAACAGCAGACCTCTCAATTTACTCATTCTTCTTTATCTCCTAATGAAGAGTTACTACAATCTTTTGAGCGAAGGTAACAGATCATGGAAAATAACATTATGAATAACATTAATGCCAGTCTGAATGGTCTGACCTCTACTTTGCAAGCTTTTGTTTCACAGATTGGATCAATTCAAAATTCCAGTAACCAACCTTCAAGCTCCACTGGAATCCCCTCTCAACCATTACCCAATCCAAAGGGAGGCATTAATGCCATCACCCTGAGGTCCGGAACCACACTGCAGGAGAGGAATCAGGAGGAGCCAAGCTCACCAGAACACGCCTCAGCTGAAGAGGTAGTAGAAATAGAAGATGTTGAAGAGGAAGAAGACATACAGGACACAGCTGAAAAAGAAGAAGTCCAACCACAAGAGGAAGCACTGAGAGGCGCAGACACTGCAGAAAACACTACTCCTATTCCATTTCCACAACTTACAAGGAAGCCCAGGAAGCAGCTGGAACCTGATCCCAAAATGGTAGAAATATTCAAAAAGGTTGAGGTAACCGTTCCTCTTTTTGATGTTATTCAACAAGTACCTAAATATGCAAAGTTTCTAAAAGATTTATGTATACATAAAGACAAAATTAATGATTAGAAACTATTCCTTTAGGTAGTTCCATATCTGCTTTAATGGGAGGATTACCTGAAAAGTGTAGTGACCCAGGTCCTTGTATAGTTAGTTGTACTATTGGTGGAGTAGTAATTTATGATTGCATGTGTGATTTAGGAGCATGTGTCAGTATAATGCCTTTGTCCATATATGATATTTTGAGGCTCCCTCCCTTAAAAAGGTCGGTAGCTCGTTTTGTGTTAGCAGATAAAAGCATTATTACAGTGGCTGGAGTTGCTGAAGATGTTTTAGTGAACATTAAAGGGCTTACATTTCCCACTGATTTTTATATCTTGGAAATGCCCCATAATGACTCGGATAAGCCATTATCAATCCTACTTGGAAGACCATTCCTGAAGACATCAAAATTCAAATTGGATGCTTTTTCAGGAACATACTCTTTTGAAATAGATAGCCGCACAGTAATCTTCAATCTGAATGGAGTCATAAACAACCCTCCAGAAGATCATTCTATCTTCCAGTGTGATGTCATAGATGAAACTGTAGCTGCAGTTCACAAGGAAGAATTAGAAGAGAGGCACATTGGACAAGGTCCAAGTGTGGAGACCCTCTTAACTGACAATAAGGGCACTTCACCATTTTCACAAGCTCCAGATAATCCAGAGCCTTCCCATGATCAGAAGTTAGAGTTGAAACCCCTCCCTCCACATCTTAAATATGCTTATCTTGAAGATGAGCAGAAGTTTCCGGTTATCATTGCAAGGGAACTTACTTCTCAACAAGAAGAGTAGTTACTTGATATACTGAGGAAGCACAAGAAGGCAATTGGGTGGAGTTTGGCAGACATAGTAGGCATCAACCCTCAAGTATGCGAGCATAGAATATTTTTAGAAGAGGGAGCAAGACCTGTCCGTCAACCCCAAAGGAGATTGAATCCCATTATCTTGGAAGTTGTCAAAAAGGAAGTGACTAGACTATTGGAAGTAGGTATCATCTATCCCATTTCAGACAGTGAATGGGTTATCCCAATACAAGTGGTGCCCAAGAAGTCTGGAGTCACTACAGTGAAGAATGAGCATGGAGAGCTCATAGCAACTAGAGTTCAGAATGCTTGGAGAGTCTGCATTGATTACAGGCATCTCAACCAAGCAACCCGTAAGGATCGCTACCCAATTCCATTTATTGATCAAATGTTGGATCGCCTGTCAGGTAAATCACATTATTGCTTTTTAGATGGTTACACAGGTTATTTCCAGATTCATATAGCTCCTGAGGATCAAGAAAAGACCACTTTTACATCTCCTTTTGGGACTTATGCTTACAAACGAATGCCCTTTGGCTTGTGCAATGCATCAGCTACTTTCCAAAGGTGCATGATGAGTCTTTTCTCTGATCTTATTGAGGACTGTATGGAGGTTTTTATGGATGATTTTAGCGTTTATGGTGATTCTTTTAGCCTTTGCTTAGATGGATTATCTAGAGTATTAGATAGATGTGTTAATACAAACCTTGTATTGAATTTTGAAAAATGTCATTTTATGGTAAAACAAGGGATTGTACTAGGACATGTGGTATCTAATACTGGCATTTCTGTAGACCCAGCAAAGGTGAATGTTATTTCTATTTTACCTTACCCCTCTTCTGTGAGGGAAATTCGTTCGTTCCTTGGCCATGTAGGTTTTTACAGGAGATTCATAAAGGACTTCAGTAAGGTAGCACTTCCCTTATCCAGACTACTACAGAAGGATATTGAGTTCGAGTTCAGTGAAGATTGCAAGCAAGCGTTTGATAAGCTGAAGACCGCACTGACTCAAGCTCCAATTGTAAGAGGACCAGACTGGAGCCAGCCGTTTGAAATCATGTGCGATGCTTCCAACCATGCAGTAGGAGCAGCGCTAGCTCAGCGCGAAGGTAAGGACCCTTTTGTTATTGCTTATGCGTCTAAAACCTTAGACACTGCCCAGTCCAATTATACTACTACTGAGAAAGAGCTTCTTGCTATTGTTTTTGCTCTGGATAAATTCCGAGCTTATTTACTTGGTACTAGAGTAGTAGTGTATTCGGACCATGCAGCTTTAAAGTATCTATTAGCCAAAAGGAGTCCAAACCAAGACTTATACGTTGGATACTGCTATTACAAGAATTTGATTTAGAAATAAAGGATAGGAGTGGTAACCAGAATTTAGTGGCAGACCACTTGAGTCGCCTTGAGCACATTAAGGATGATTCTACTCCTATAGATGATAATTTTTCATTTGATAACTTGCAAGCAGTATCTGAAGTATCCCCTTGGTATGCACCTGTAGCTAATTATCTAGTTAGCCGCACATTTCCTCCAAACTTTTCTAAGCACCAAAGAGACAAGCTGAAAAGCGAGTCTAAATATTATATATGGGATGACCCATATTTATGGAGATGTGGCGCTGATCAGGTAATTAGACGTTGTGTGTCTCAATCAGAATTCCAGTCCATTTTAGAGGCCTGTCACTCATCTGAGAGTGGAGGACATTTTGGCCCTCAGAGAACTGCTAGAAAAATCTTGGACTGTGGATTCTGATGGCCTACTCTTTTTAGAGACGCTGCTGAGTTTTGTAAATCTTGCCCCCCATGCCAAAAATTTGGTAATATATCCAAGAGGGATGAGATGCCTCAACAAATTATGCTTTTCTGTGAAATCTTTGATGTTTGGGGCATTGACTTCATGGGTCCATTTCCAAATTCTAATCGATTTTTTTATATATTGTTAGCTGTGGATTACGTTTCCAAGTGGGTGGAAGCAATTCCTACCCGCACTGATGATGCTAACACTGTTATTTCCTTTGTGAGAAACCACATTATTTGTTGCTTTGGATCACCACGAGCAATCGTAAGCGATCAAGGCACCCATTTTTGTAACAGGAGACTAACAGGACTAATGAAGAAGCATGGGATAATTCATAAGGTTGCAACAGCATACCACCCTCAGACCAATGGGCAAGCCGAGGTGTCAAACAAAGAAATAAAGCGTATCTTGCAGAAGATAGTCAAACCCCATAGAAAAGACTGGAGCACCAAGCTACAAGATGCACTCTGGGCATATAGAACAGCATATAAAACACCCATTGGGACGAGTCCTTTCCGCTTAGTTTATGGAAAAGCTTGTCATCTTCCAGTTGAAGTGGAGCACAAAGCCTTTTGGGCAGTCAAGGAGTGCAACATGGAAATTGGGAAAGCCGGAGCTGAAAGGAAGTTGCAACTGCAAGAACAGGAGAGCCTTCGCCTAGAAGCTTATGAGAACTCAAAACTATACAAGGAAAAGATGAAGGCTGTAAATGATCAGAACATCAAGAAAAAAGGAGTTCCAACCTGGGGATTTAGTCCTCCTTTACAAATCTCGACTGAGGCTCATGCCAGGCAAATTGAGGTCAAGATGGGAAGGTCCATACATAGTAGAAAAGGCCGAACCGTACGGAGTTTATCACCTAAGCCACCCTTCACACTCTGAACTTATCAAAGTTAATGGACATTGTTTGAAGCTATACCATGGCGAGAAGATACAGAAGAATAAAGAGCTTGAGATCTTCCTCTTGGAAGACCCCCACATAGCAGAAGATTGAGCTAGTGGAGCGTCCAACTTACGGACGTTAAAGCAAAGTGCTAGGTGGGAGACAACCCACCATGGTATGATCGTTCTTTTCTTTATTTTTAGTTTCTCATATTCAATAACTCTTCTCTTTATCAGTACTTTCGTGCATCTGTATCTGCATATTTATTAAAAAGAAAAAAATTTGCCACGCGACGCGACCGCATCAGCGACGCATCCGCATCGCATGGAGAGGGGAGAAAAATAAAAACGAACAGAGAGTCACGCTGGAGCGTGGCTGGAGGCGTGCCAATGGCACAAATCGTCCCACACGACCGCATCGCTGACACGATTGCATCATATGGGCACACTGACCTCCCACGCGACCGTGTGCCCCACGTGACCGCGTGCCCTGATTTTCGACGTAAAAAGGGTGCACAGCTGAAAGTTGTGCTAGAGTGGTGTTGGACTGGCGCTGGACGCGCAATCCGCTTCACGCGACCGCGTGCCCCACGCGGCCGCATCGTTCCCTTCTGAAGCCCACTCACGCGATCGCATGCCCCACGCGATCGCGTCACCTAGAATTTGGCATTTAATGAATTTGAATAGAGAGTTGTGCGAGTGCGAGGCAACCCTCGCGCCACTGGCACAAATTGGGTCACGCGACCGCGTGGCTAACGCGACCGCGTCAACCACCTTAAGCGCAAGTCGCGCGACCGCTTGCCCCATGTGATCGCGTCGCTTGTGATGTGTGGAAAACGATCCAACACAAAACTCACCGGCAAGTGTACCGGGTCGCATCAAGTAATAATAACTCACATGAGTGAGGTCGATCCCACAGGGATTGAAGGATTGAGCAATTTTAGTTTAGTGGTTGATTTAGTCGAGCAAATCAAGTATTGGTTGAGTGATTTGTGATTGCAGAAACTAAATTGCTTGAAATGTAAAGAGAGAGGGAAGAATTGCAGTAAATTAAAGAGCAAGAAAGTAAAAGTGCTGAATCTTAAAGAACACGTAAGGTAAATTACAAAAACTTAGATTGCAAGAAATGTAAATAACTAAAGCTTAAAGTGCAAGAAATGTAAATTGCTTGAATCACAAAAGGAATTGGGGATTGAGATTGCAGAATTTAAACAAGCAGAATTAAATTGCATCAAACAGTAAAGCAAAAGATGAATTGAATTGGAATGGATCTCAAACAGAAGAGTAAAATGCTTGGAGAAGTTAACAGAGAAGGACTTGTGCTTAATTTGCAGCAATTTAAAAGAGGTTGAAGATCTCAGGAGTAGAAGAGACTAGAAAACAAGTCTAGATCTCAAATCCGTCCTTGATCCAACAAGATCAATTGCAAAAGAAATAAAGAAAAGTAAATTGCAGAATTAAAGAGAAGATGAAGCAGTAAAGTAAACAGAAATGGAAATTAAATTATGCAAAAGATTAAACAAGATCTCAAGGTGAGATTGAAACAGAAGTTCTTCAATTCTCCACCCAAGATCCAAAGCAAGAAAATAAAAGAGTGCTCAAGCAAGAACAAGGAAGAAGAGAGATCAATTCTCCTTCCCAATTCTCTACGATCCCAATTCAAAAGTAAAAGCTCAAAATGAAAAATGAAAGCTAAAAGAAAAATTCAAAGTAAAGTCTAGAGGTCCTAACTAAATCAAACTAGCTTCTATTTATACACTTTCTATTCTTAGATTTTAGAATTTGGATGGACTTTCAAATTTGGTGAAGAAATGAATTAAATTGGATTTTTAGTGAATTTTGGCCCAAGTGCACCTCCCAGGGGCAAGTTCAGTTGGAAAACCAAACTGAGCGCCCAAATGTTGCCTTGCTTATGTGATTTGGTGCGTCAGCCTCCCTGTCAGTGTTGCTTGACACTAGAACTCAGTTGGAATTTTGAACTGAGCTCTATGTCTTGGCTGTGTCATGATGCGCACAAGGCTTCCTCCTTGGTGAGCATTTTGTTGCGCCAAATGGTTGCTTGGCCGTGTCAAAGTGTGGGGGATGAAGGGGGAGTAGCGCCTTGCTTTGGACTTCAAGGTCCCAAGTTCAAATCCTGGTGGAAGAAGTCTGAAGTAATTTTCCTTTGGAAGAGTGGGCACTCCTCCTTGCCTCTTCATGAAGCTCCTTAGTTCGAACCCTCCTGAATGCATCTTGGCTCATTTTTTTGTAAGCTAAGTGGCGCTCCTCCATTGTGTTTCAAGGGATTCCCAAGTTCGAATCCTAGAGGAAGCATTTTGGCTAATTTTCTTGTAAGCTAAGTGGCGCTCCTCCCTTTTGTTTCAAAGGATTCCCAAGTTCGAATCCTAGAGGAAGCATTTTGGCTAATTCTTCATGATTTTCCTTTGTGAGGAACGTTCCTTGCCTCCCCTTGGTCCTTGGTTCAAATCTTGGTGGCTTCATTTATGGGATTTTCGCTTGGAATTAATTTTTGAGAGCCCCCGATAAAGCTCACTTAGTGAACTGAGCTTCATGCCATTTCCTTGCTTTCTTTAGTGCTCAGTTAACTATTTGAACTTAACTTGGTGCCTTACTTTCTCCCATTTGTCTTTGTGAAGCTCAGTTTGCTTTCTCAACTTAGTTTCCTTCTTCCTCAATGTTGCCACGCTTTTTGCTTCCTTTGGACACGTTTCTTATGCCACGCTTTTCTTCTTTTCTTCTTTCTTCACCTACAAGTAATCAAAACAACCAATCAAAGTATCACCAAATTCACAAGGCTTATAAATCATTAAAAATCAATTAAATTTGGCTTCAACCTCATGATTTAGCATCAAATAAATGGTGGTTGTTTGATTCAAAGAAGTCATGCATTTTCATTCCAAACTACTTACTTAGAATGCAAGAAAGTGCATAAAACCTAATAAAAACAAAGAAAAAGGCTAGTGAAACTAGGCTAAGATGACTTGTCATCACAACACCAAACTTAAAACTTGCTTGTCCCCAAGCAAGCACTAAACATAAGAGAAGATAGAATGAAATAGATATGTATGCATGTCCTTATTAGGCATGTAGTTGAATTTGGTTTATGGGGTTTTATGCAGGTCAAAAGTAGCTCATTTATTACTTGCTGTCAAAACAAACCATGTTTCCTTAAGGGTTCACCAAGATTGCTGCTATAATTCCTTACCTTTTTGCTTATTTCCCTTGTTAGCTTTTTCTTTTTTCTTGTGCATTTCAGAGCTTATTTCTTATTGAAGGCTTGGTGGCAAATGTTGTAATCGCCTTTGGCTAAATTTCACTCAACATTTCTTCACCACAGACACATGGCTCACCTTTTTCTTCCTAGGATCATTGATGCCCAGCATCTCTTTGGATCACTAAATGTTTTGTAACTAGGTTGCTCTTTATTGTGGACTTTCAGTTGGCAATCCCAAATCAGTTGATCTAAGTTGCCAAGTTTTAAAATACTCCTTAGAACTTACTTGTCCAAGCATATCCCAGTACACAAACACCACAGGCATATGTCCTAGGGTCCAAGCTATTGGTGTCTAGCCTTATTGTTTGTTTCTTTACCAACTTTTGGCTTTTCTTCTTTCTTTTTCTTTTTGTTTTGGTTTATTTTCAAGGGGCTTTCATTAATTGAAGGATCATAGCAGCAAACTAGCTTAAGCTTCAAGAAACAAGTCATTCTGCAGCATTTATTTTATGAGCTAATAGTTGAATCAAACACATACCACCACTAACTTTCATTCTAACTTTTGCAACATTGAACAATTACTTTTCTAAATCAAACATCTCTCTTTTATTCAAACAGCAAGGGAAACAAAACAAAATTTTCAAGTTAATGAGTGATGACAATTGTTATGCAGATGGTTTATTTTTTTATTTTTTTTAACTACTGATGTAAATAAACGAAACTATAGAATATAACGCAATTGGAGGCATGTCATGTTTCAGACATGCATCTTCCTTATTGAAATTATGAAAGAACTTCACCACCTTTATTTGTCAGGCATTTCCATTCTGTTGGATTTGCTGGATTCTCCCTTCTTCTTTTTTCCTCTTCTTTGTAAAATCTTCAGCTTCTTCACGGGGACATCTTCTATCCCAGACAGGATCTGTGAGACCAGAGAGCCCAACTTCCTCTAATCTTCGAAGTGTTACCTGGGTGAAGCGGTGAGACTTTGCTCCCTGGCGATCTCTAAGTTCTTGGCATTGCTCAAATGGTATGATTTGTGAATTTAGTGTTGGCAGACTGCGGGTTAAGTACTCCAACCTTGCTTGCATATCCTCATTACTCTCTGTTTGTTGCACATATCTAACCTCTCCAATGATGTGATGAATATTCTTCCACTGGTACAAGTTGTGAGTATATTCCCCATACTTGGCTTGAGTTAGAAACATTTTGTCATATGATTCCTTAAGATTTGCTGTTTGTTCCTTCTGCCCTTCAAGAATATTGGCTTGGAATTCTTGTTGTTGGGTCGTCATTTGTTCCTGCCAACTCTCTTGTCTTTCTTCCATTCTGTGCTGCCAAGCTTCATTCTGCTTTTGGTGACTAGATATTGCTCTTGTTGTTGCAAATACAGCTCCTGTTGCCTTGAATATTGTTCTTGTGCTCTCACATTTTGTTGTGATATTCCCTCAAGAACTTTCTGCAATTGACTCATATCTATGATACCCGGAGCTTGTTCGTCCCTCCTGTGTGACCTTCTTCTTCTGTGAGTTCTTTCTTCCTCTTGATCTTCCTCCTCTTCTTCATTAAGACCTTCCATTTTTCTCTTTGTAATTCATCTGGTTCCTTTCACCTTCTCTGTATCTTCAGCTTCGAAGAGCACTCCAGCTTTGTTACACAATCTCAGGATCGTGCTTGGGTTCCCAAGCCTACCCGATTTGTATGTATCTTCAGCGATCTCCTGGATACTGTCTGCTATGAGTTGGGCAAGGTCGATTTCCCCCCATGTAGGATGCAGTATGTCAGGAGAGCTCTCTTGATAATGACTGATGAGGCATTCGCCATGGGGAGTATTGATCCCCTTACCACCTCATACCACCCCTTTGCCTCAGGTCTGAGATCAAATCTCTTTAGACAACTTAGGATTCCCTTTTGTAGAACCTATGCACAATTACTCAAGAGGGGGGGTGAATTGAGTATTGCAACAACAATGAATCTTTTTGCGAAAGTTAAAGACAATATACAAAAGTGTTATTGTACTAGTATTTTTCCAAGAGCTTAACTCAATTGCTAAGCATTTATAAGGAGCTTTTACTTTCCAATAGACACCAACTCAAATAAATTGATCAAGCTTTTCACCAATCGGACTTAAGCTATTTCTTAAGTACTTACGAAGCTACTTTTCGATCACAATTTATTTGCTCAAAGGTAAAAGACAATAATATTGAAGAGATGAGTTTGGAGAGATGCAAACGCTATTTAGAGTGGTTCGGCACAATCCTTGTCCTACGTCCACTTTCTTTCTCAATCGCTATTGAGAAGTTCCACTATTGCCAAGCTTCAAGGTGCTCGCGCAAAACCTTTTACAATCCGAGTCCTTAGTTTCTAACACCTCACGGTATATGATCACCACTCGTATACTAACCCACTCCACTTAGAGATACCTTCTCTAAGATTTGCCTTGAGTACTTAGTATACTTCTTGGGTATCCTCACCGACTATAGTGTTTATAACTCTTGACTCAACCTTGGAGATCACACTCCAATTTACAAAGTGTACAAGAAAACAATTCTCAAAGAATTGTTGAGACGAAATGAGTACTCTCTAGAAGAGTGTATGATTACAAGTTTAGCACTATTGAACCAATTGATATTGCTCTCTCAAATTGTGTATTATAACACCTTAAAAATGTGTAGAATGAAAGAATATGAACAAGATAGTTTGCAAATACTCACGTATGTGAAATAAGGCTTCAATCCATCTATTTATAGACTCCCCAAACCTTAGAAACGTTGGGGAGTTAATGGGATGGAGCCGTTTTGTTAAAACTAGCCGTTTTTTATGTTTTTGAATCATTTGCATCGATGCATAACACTTTGCATCGATGCAAATGTGTCTTTGAAGCTGAAATTTGAATTTTCAGCTAGGTTGCATCGATGCAAACATCTTTGCATCGATGCAACAAGTCGTTGCATGCTTTGCATCGATGCAAGATGAGTGTGCATCGATGCAAACCTTAAAGAATGGCTTAAAATCACTTCAAAATACTTAGGATTGATCTCAAACTTGTTGGAGTCAATTCCTATGCTTTTGTACCTTTGAAAACAAGTTTTTAAACCATTTGGCTAGCATCGAATTGCAAGATGTGCATCAAAACATTTTGTGAGTGTGTGTTGAGAGATTTAGCAATTGGTTCTTAACAAGAAGTTACCTAAGTCCTAAGACACTATACTTGTCTTCAAATGTTGTGGACTTGAGTTTCTTGTTGTTGTTGTGTTGCTTTCAACTCTTCATTCCTCAACGTTGAATGTTGGTTGATCTTTCAATATGCTTGTTCATTCAAGTTGTTTGTTGGTTTGTCTTTCATGTCGTTTGTTGGTTTGTCATTCATCAAAACCTACGAATACAAACTTCGCATACAAGCAACATGATTTACAATTTCCCCCTTTTTGATAATGACAAACCAATTTTGAGGATATGCATTTATAAAAGATTTTAAAAGCAACAATAATGCACTTTGTTTTATAGAAAGCTTTGGAGAAGACTTCACAAAAAACTTTTTGCAGGAGTTCCCCCTAAATATGTGCATTTGTTCCCTTAAAGGGCGTTTATCAAAGAAAACGATTTAGATATCAAAAGTTTTTGCTTAGCGGAAGTCTTTTTGAAATCATTGTTTCGCAAACTTATTTCTTCTTTTCAAATCCTCAAACTTCTTCTTTTTCAAAAGTTCAAAACTTCAAATATCCTCAAACTTTTCTTCCCCCTTTTGACATTATCAAAAAGAAAGGAGTTTGAAATGTGTCATAGAAGCATGCATAAAACAATGAATTTTTTTAAGTTCAATATCTCTATTAATCTCAAGGATGAGATATTCCCCCTTTCAAAAAGAATTTGATTTCCTCTTTTTATATATAACAAGCATGCATAATTCCCCCTAAATAAGTGAAATATATCAAGGCATGCACATTAACTTAAAATAGGGGTACCAAGCCTATTTTGAGTTATTCACCAAATAAGCATACAAGCATTAATCATTAAACAAAATTATGAAGGAAATATCAAAGTATTTAAACCATAATAGAAATCCTTAGCTTACTAGGAGTTAGTTTAACAATTCATATAATCAAATAAACATAATATAAACTTCAATTTGTTGATCCTCCATTGTTTATAATCTTCAAATTCTTCAATCTACCTCAAGATTAATCACTCATTCATCAACTCATAAACCTACAAAACAATGGCTAATTGGATATCTCCAATGCTTAAGTTAGTAAGAGATACAAAAATAGCAATATAAATACAATGAATTCAAACAAATCATATTAGATTAGAATCCAAGATACCAAGTTCATTTCGGATGTTAAAAAAACTTTCTTTACATAAAGGTTTAGTGAAGATGTCTGCTAGTTGTTTACTAGTTTCGACAAATTCAATAACCACATCACCATTTTCAACATGGTCTCTTATGAAGTGATGTCTAATCTCAATATGCTTGGTTCTTGAATGTTGAACCGGATTCTTGGTTAAATTTATTGCACTAGTATTATCACATTTGATAGGAATGTGATCAAGCATGAGTCCACAGTCCACAAGTTGTTGTTTCATCCATAAAATTTGGGCGCAACAACTACCGGCGGCTACATACTCGGCTTCGGCGGTAGACAAGGCTACACTTACTTGTTTCTTACTATGCCATGAAACAAGAGAGTTTCCTAGCAAGTGACAAGTGCCGCTAGTGCTTTTCCTATCCAATTTGCAACCGGCAAAATCGGAATCGGAATAACCAATCAAATCACAAGTGGATCCTTTCGGATACCACAATCCAACATTTAATGTTCCTATGAGATACTTCATAATCCTTTTCACCGCACTTAAGTGAGATTCCTTAGGATTAGCTTGGTATCTCGCACACATGCATACACTAAACATGATATCTGGCCTACTTGCCGTTAGATAAAGCAATGATCCTATCATGCCTCTATACTTCTTTACATCTATGTTTTTACCTTGTTCATCTTTGTCAAGGTAGCAAGTAGTGCTCATTGGTGTGTCCATTGCCTTAGCATTGTCCATTCCAAATCTTTTGAGCAATTCCTTGCAATATTTGGTTTGGCCAACGAAAGTTCCTTCTTTTCCTTGTTTGATTTGAAGACCAAGGAAGAAGTTGAGTTCGCCCATCATGGACATTTCAAATTCACTTTGCATGAGGTTTGAGAAAAACTTGCAAAGTGATTCGTTAGTTGAACCAAATATTATGTCATCGACGTAAACTTGTACCAAAAGGATATTTTTGTTTTCAATCATGATAAATAAAGTTGTATCAACCTTCCCTCTTCTAAAACCCTTTTCTATTAAAAACTTGCTCAAACGTTCATACCAAGCTCTTGGAGCTTGTTTAAGACCATAAAGAGCTTTCTTGAGTTTAAAAACATGATTAGGATTTTCATAATCCTCAAAACCGGGAGGTTGTTCAACATATACTTCTTCTTGAATGAAACCATTAAGAAAGGCACTCTTAACATCCATTTGATAAAGTTTGAAGTTATAAGAGGATGCAAAAGCAAGTAACATCCTAATAGCTTCTAATCTAGCTACGGGAGCATAAGTTTCGTCATAATCAATGCCTTCCTCTTGATTATAACCTTTAGCTACCAATCTAGCTTTGTTTCTAACAATTGTACCATTTTCATCGAGTTTATTTCTAAAAACCCATTTTGTTCCTACAGTTGTTTGATTACTTGGTTTAGGCACCAATTCCCAAACGTCATTTCGTTTGAATTGGTTAAGCTCCTCTTGCATTCCCATAGCCCAATGTTCATCATCAATTGCGGACTCAATGGTAGATGGTTCAATTTGAGAAACAAAAGCACTATATGTAAATAAATTTCTAAAAGTAGATCGAGTTGTTACCCCTTTCGAAACATTACCAATGATGTTGTCTAGAGGATGATCCTTTGAAGTACGCCAGTCCTTTGGAAGTGCATTTATTTGTGCTTGTGATGGTTCAATTTCTTCAACTTGAACACTATCCTTTGTTGTAGAGGCTTCATTTAAATCTTTTTCTTTGTCTTCACCATTCAAATTTAGTGAATCAAGGTTTTCTACATTTTCATCAAAATCTTTTCTAGCACAACAACGGTTAGTTTCATCAAAAGCGACATGAATACTTTCTTCCATAGTCATGATGCGTTTATTATATACTCTGAAAGGTTTGCTAGTTAAAGAGTAGCCTAAGAAGATTCCTTCATCAGCCTTAGCATCAAATTTGCCTAAGTTATCTTTTCCATTATTTAGAATAAAGCATTTACAGCCAAAGACGTGAAGGTGGGAAATATTTGGCTTTCTTCCTTTGTACAATTCGTACGGTGTTTTCTTAAGAATAGGTCGAATGATAATCCTATTCATAACATAACACGCGGTACTAACCGCATCCGCCCAAAAGTACTTAGGAATATTAGCCTCATTGAGCATAGTTCTCGCCATTTCTTCTAAATGACGATTTTTCCTTTCAACCACGCCATTTTGTTGTGGTGTTCTAGGAGAGGAAAAATTATGCTCAATGCCATTTTCTTCACAAAAAGTTTCAAAAAGATTGTTTTCAAATTCTCCACCATGATCACTTCTAATAGATGATATATGCAAATTCTTTTCATTTTGAATAACTTTGGCTAATCTTTTGAATGCTCGAAATGCATCACTCTTGTTTGCTAGGAACAAGGTCCATGTAAATCGAGAGTAATCATCAACAATAACTAAAGCATAGTAATTGCCACCAAAGCTCATAGTCCTAGAAGGACCAAATAAATCCATGTGCAAAAGTTGTAATGGCCTTGTTGTTGAAACAATGTTTTTGGATTTAAAAGAGGCCTTTACTTGTTTTCCCTTTTGACATGCGTCGCAAAGGACGTCTTTTTCAAAACGTAGCTTTGGTAAGCCAATTACTAACTCTTTAGAGACCAACTTGCCAAGATGGTCCATGTTAGCATGAGCTACTCTACGATGCCATAACCAAGTTTCATCATTTTTACTAACAAGGCATTTCACATCATTTGAGGAAACTTCATCTAGATTAATCATGTATACATTGTCAACACGGTGCCCAATTAGCACAATTTCATTAGTGTCTTGCCTTTTTATCAAACAACATTTTGAATCAAAGGTGACTAAGTTTCCTTTGTCACAAAGTTGGCTAACACTAATGAGATTATGTTTGAGACCTTTGACAAGTATAACATTATCTATGGAGGTAGAAGAATTTTTACCAACTTTTCCAACGCCGATTACTTTGCCGGTGTTGTTGTCTCCATAGATCACGTTTCCTCCGTTTGTAGGCTCTATTGCGGTGAACTTTGATTCATCGCCGGTCATGTGTTTGGAGCATCCACTATCAACATACCAATTTGTATCCTTAGCTCCAACACGTACCTACAAAACAATTAAAATTGGGATTTAGGTACCCAAGTGAATTTGGGTCCTTGATGGTTAGTATGAGCATAATGCCCATAAGGTGCCCATCTCGTATCTTGACTACGAAAGTTTATATGTTTAATTCTAGTAAAGCATACGGGTGCTATATGACCTACTTTATTACAATAATGACATATGACATTTGGATTATGCATCCTATGCATGTTTCTAAATGGTTGCCTAGGTTGTTTCCTAAATGCAACATCTTTTGATCTATATGTATTGTGATTATAATTTCTAAATGAAGCATGTTGAGGAGGATGTTTAAAGGCTTCATTCCTTTTAGGCATGCTTGCCTTTTGGGCTTGCGGTTGCCTAATAGGAGTTTTAGTATTTTTAAATTTTCCTTTTTCAAAACCTAAACCTTCCTTATTATGAACATGCTTTTGGTTTTTCAACATTTTATCTAAGTTCTTTGAAGATTCATTGAACTTAGCTAAAGTGTTCTTAAGATTTGTAATTTCATTTTCATGCATTTTACAAGATTTGTATGGATCACTACTTGTGCTACACTTATCTTTTCCAAGATTGATATTCTCGTTTTTCAACATCTCATTTTGTTTTAAAAGATCCATATTCTTTTTCTTTAGGAGAGAATAATCTTGGGTAAGTTTTGTGTACACCTCAAGTAAGGCATCATATTCATCTTGTAAATTAAAAGAAGTGGAGTTGTCATCACTAACCTTTTCTTCGCTTGCCATTAAGCAAAGATTTGCAACCTCGTCGTCATCGGAGTCGGATTCATCCTCGTTCTCCCATGATATGTATGCTTTCTCCTTCTTCTTAAATTTCTTGTTTTTGTCCTCCTTTTGAAGTTTTGGACAATTGGGTTTAATGTGTCCAACTTCTCCACACTCATAGCATTTTGGTACCTTTGTTTTGCTCTTGAAATTTTTCTTCATTGCAAACTTATTGAATCTTTTTAATAAGAGTGCAAATTCTTCATCTCCTTCTTCTTCATTATCATCACTCTCTTCTTGTAGTGATGTTGTTTTAAGGGCGAGACTTTTCTTCTTGCTTTCTTCACCTTTTTGTCTATTTAGTATAGTCATTTCATAGGTGAGAAGATTACCTCGTAGTTGATCAAATGTAAGTTGATCATAGAGCCTTCCTTCCACAATGGCGTTCACTTTGGAGTTCCATTTTGGTGTAAGGCTTGTAAGCACCTTGGTCACAATTTGTTTATCATTGTATTTTGTGCCAAGCATGCTTAGGTTGTTGAAGATCTTGGAGAGTCTTTCAAGAGCTTCTTCAATGCTCTCTTCATCTTTCATTTTAAAATTTTCCCATTCATGAACCAACATAAATACCTTTGATTCTTTAACGTGGTCGGTTCCTTCGTAAGTGATTTGGAGTTTATCCCAAATCTCTTTAGCGGTTTCACATGTAGAGATCTTCATATAATCATGCTCGTTAAGTGCACAATGAATGAAGTTGATGGCTTTATCATTCATTGCCACTTTCTTCCAATCATCGTCACTATATTCATTTTCTCCTTTCGGTACTTGCTTTAAGACGGAGACTTCTCCTTCTTTAGCGCTTGTTGTCTTTGTTGGAATGTGATTTCCATTCTCAATCACTTTCCAAATTCTCACATCTTGAGAACGGATCCAAATTCTCATCTTATTTTTCCAATAAGAGTAATTTGTTCCGCTAAAAAGAGGAGGTCTAGCGGTTGAGTTACCTTCACTAGTGTTGTTGTTGTTAAAGCTTGTGCTTGCCATGATCTTTTCCCTTAAACGGTTAAGTCTTTCAAAGGGTTAAGCTCTGATACCACTTGTAGAACCTATGCACAATTACTCAAGAGGGGGGGTGAATTGAGTATTGCAACAACAATGAATCTTTTTGCGAAAGTTAAAGACAATATACAAAAGTGTTATTGTACTAGTATTTTTCCAAGAGCTTAACTCAATTGCTAAGCATTTATAAGGAGCTTTTACTTTCCAATAGACACTAACTCAAATAAATTGATCAAGCTTTTCACCAATCGGACTTAAGCTATTTCTTAAGTACTTACGAAGCTACTTTTCGATCACAATTTATTTGCTCAAAGGTAAAAGACAATAATATTGAAGAGATGAGTTTGGAGAGATGCAAACGCTATTTAGAGTGGTTCGGCACAATCCTTGTCCTACGTCCACTTTCTTTCTCAATCGCTATTGAGAAGTTCCACTATTGCCAAGCTTCAAGGTGCTCGCGCAAAACCTTTTACAATCCGAGTCCTTAGTTTCTAACACCTCACGGTATATGATCACCACTCGTATACTAACCCACTCCACTTAGAGATACCTTCTCTAAGATTTGCCTTGAGTACTTAGTATACTTCTTGGGTATCCTCACCGACTATAGTGTTTATAACTCTTGACTCAACCTTGGAGATCACACTCCAATTTACAAAGTGTACAAGAAAACAATTCTCAAAGAATTGTTGAGACGAAATGAGTACTCTCTAGAAGAGTGTATGATTACAAGTTTAGCACTATTGAACCAATTGATATTGCTCTCTCAAATTGTGTATTATAACACCTTAAAAATGTGTAGAATGAAAGAATATGAACAAGATAGTTTGCAAATACTCACGTATGTGAAATAAGGCTTCAATCCATCTATTTATAGACTCCCCAAACCTTAGAAACGTTGGGGAGTTAATGGGATGGAGCCGTTTTGTTAAAACTAGCCGTTTTTTATGTTTTTGAATCATTTGCATCGATGCATAACACTTTGCATCGATGCAAATGTGTCTTTGAAGCTGAAATTTGAATTTTCAGCTAGGTTGCATCGATGCAAACATCTTTGCATCGATGCAAACATCTTTGCATCGATGCAACAAGTCGTTGCATGCTTTGCATCGATGCAAGATGAGTGTGCATCGATGCAAACCTTAAAGAATGGCTTAAAATCACTTCAAAATACTTAGGATTGATCTCAAACTTGTTGGAGTCAATTCCTATGCTTTTGTACCTTTGAAAACAAGTTTTTAAACCATTTGGCTAGCATCGAATTGCAAGATGTGCATCAAAACATTTTGTGAGTGTGTGTTGAGAGATTTAGCAATTGGTTCTTAACAAGAAGTTACCTAAGTCCTAAGACACTATACTTGTCTTCAAATGTTGTGGACTTGAGTTTCTTGTTGTTGTTGTGTTGCTTTCAACTCTTCATTCCTCAACGTTGAATGTTGGTTGATCTTTCAATATGCTTGTTCATTCAAGTTGTTTGTTGGTTTGTCTTTCATGTCGTTTGTTGGTTTGTCATTCATCAAAACCTACGAATACAAACTTCGCATACAAGCAACATGATTTACACCTTTGAGTCTCTTTCCCAGTCTCTTCCTTCAATACATAACCTTTCCAATATTTTATCAGGGTCATTATCACCACGCAGTCTGTCTTCATAGCTAAGCTCATCGTAAGTTATGGTTCTCAACTTTAGAGCTCTTGTGATTGATGGTGGGCTAAAGTCCACTTCAACACCTCTGACATAACTTTTGTATGATGGGCTGTCTTCGTTCTCCTTAACCGCATTGGCATAAAACTCCCTTATCATCACAGCACTAATATCAGTGAGAGGACGGCACAGAAGATCCCATCTTCTTTCCTTGGTAATTTGTCGCATAATGGTGTATTCTCCCTCCCTCAGTTCGAATCCCATTTCAGGGATGACAATCTTTGTTTTCATGAGTCTATTGTATCTTGCTTCATGAAATTGGGATTTGAACCTCTTTGTGTCATAGGATGGAGGTTCTGTCACCATTGGTTCCTTTCCTGGTCTTCTTCTTGAACTTGAAGGAGCCATTGAATATGTGTGTAAATAAGAGAAAAGTGGGGTTGTGTTTGGAGTGATGTTCGGTTTTATTGTGAAGAGAAGAAAGAAATTGTGTGCTTTGAGTGAGAGTGGCCTGTATGAAAATGTTCTTTATGATGTGTTGGAGGCTATTTATGGACAAGGTTTCCAAGTTTCCCAACAAGATCATAAGAGAGGAGTGAATTCGGTTATGATGATGAAGGGTGAGGATTGAGTTGAATAGTATAGAAACTCATGAAATGAATGGCCTGCATGTATTGTTGAAGCTTGAGGAGGATTCTCTTCCTATTGGCTGCATGCTTTTTTGGTGTCCAATGGTGCATGCATGTAGATTTTGCTTTCCAAGATTGGCACACCTCTCTAGGCACATGTGATCCTTCTCTTGACTTGTCATAACCGTTCCTTCCTCTTGTCTTTTTCTCAAACCTTCTTTTCTAATTAAATCAAAATAAAATGCTTCAGAACTTATTTAAAGTACGGTGGTCAAGTGGTGAATGCTTTCATTTTATATTATGGTCCTTAGTTGTGAAAGATCAATTGTGTCCCTGAACCAAGGTTTTGGTGAACACCAAACTTGTTTCTTGCTCAGTGATTAAAATATACACTTGTCACAATTGATACTTTCATCATAAGTGCCAATTTATCTCTTAGCATAAATTTCTAAAACAAAACAATGCATGATCCATCTCTGCATGATTTTGATTTTCTGAACAAAAGTTGATTTTTTTCTCAAAATTCGTACACATGCAGACACCAAACTTAATGTTTGGTCATATACTTCACCAAAATGACTAAGCATATGATCTAAGAATGCTTGAAATGTTAACTTTTGTGTGCTGTCAAGCACACCAAACTTAGAAGTCTGGCATGTATTTCAAAACAGTGCATGCATCTGTCAAGGATGTCTAGAAAAATTCAAAATCATGCTAAAGTGATAACACTTTATTGAATTCAAAAGCAAGCAGGAATCATAAATCATGGGTTGCCTCCCATGGAGTGCTCTTTTATTGTCATTAGCTTGACATTGACCCCCTCTTTTATGGTGGTTGATGACTGTAGTGCCTCAACTTGTCCCCTCTGATTGTGAGCTTCTTCTTTGTTCCTTGGTGCTCTATTTCAGCATGCTCTGGTGAGAGTATTTTGCTCACAGTATAGTAATCATCAGTCTGTTGGCTTGCTCCCAGTTGTTGATAGACCAATTGCACTTTGTCACCTTTGGAAAGCCCTTCTGTTGGAATTTTTTTGTTCTTCCAACCCTTTTTGATTCTGTTTTTGTCTTTCTTCCCTCCTTTTGTTGACCCTTCTTCTTTGACAACAGGCTTCCTCTTGAGATTTCTTTTCTTAGTTGCCAATACTACAATGTCCTCTTGAGCTTCATCATTATTTTGCACAGTCTCTTTCTCTTTTTGACCTGCTGTATCATCTATCTCTTGCTTGGGAGGGCAGTTGTTGTTTGTCTTGTTGATTCCCTCCTTCCACTGCAGATTCTCTTTGTCTGTTTCCGTACCATCCTTTTTTCCATTACTGATCTGTGTTTCTGGCAGTACACTCAGAGTGACACTCTCATCATGCATCCTGAGGGTTAATTCTCCTTGCTCTATGTCTATGATGGCCCTAGCAGTGGCCAAGAACGGTCTTCCCAGTATAATGGAGTCACCCTCATCCTGATCTGAATCTAAGATCACAAAATCTGCAGGGAAGATGAATCTGTCTACCTTGACTAGAAGGTTCTCAATCATACCCCTGGGGCATATCACTGACTTGTCCACCAATTCTAGACACATTTGTACTGGTTTCACCTCTTTTATGCTTAGCTTTTTCACTAGAGAGGAAGGCATTAGATTGATACTAGCTCCTAAGTCACACATTGCCTTGTTGATGTTCATACTACCAATGGCACAGGGTAGAAAGAAACTTCCAGGGTCATCGAGTTTAGGAGGAAGTCCCTTCTGGATTAGTGTTCTGCATTCCTCAGTAAGCAGTATAGTTTCGTTAACTTGCCAACTCCTCTTCTTGTTGATAAGTTCTTTCAAGAACTTAGCATACAGGGGCATTTGCTTAAGTGCTTCAGCTAAGGGAATATTGATCTCCAACTTCTTGAAGACTTCAAGAAATTTTGGGAATTGTTGGTCCTTAGTCTCCTTGTTGAACCTTTGAGGATATGGCAAAGGTGGTGTGAAGTTCACTCCCTGCCTTTGTTCCTTGGTTGGCTCTCTCATTGCTTCCTTTTCTTTCCTTGATTTTTGTGGCTGATCTTCCCTTTCTTTGAGCTCCTCTGAGGTCTGCTTGCTTGCTGTCTCCCCCTTGTCATTGGTTGCCTCTTCTTCAGCTTGTTTCTTGTCACTTTCTTTTGGCTTCTTAGTTGCTTCTTTATTTTTCACCAGGATCTTTCCACTCCTTAGTTATATTGCCTTGCACTCCTCTTTTGGATTAGGAATGGTGTCACTTGGTAGTGAGCTTGATGGCCTTTCAATGGTAATTTGCTTGGAGAGTTGTCCAATTTGCCTTTCCATATTTTTCATGGAGGCTTCCTGGTTCCTTAATGTCATCGCTTGGTGTTTCATCATCTTTTCCATTAAGAGATCCAAGTTGTTAATCCTCTAAGAGTCTTGTGAGATAGGTTGATTGTGGGGTGTTGAGGTTGAGGGTAAGTGTTTTGGTTTGAGGCTTGGTTATTAGATGGATGATGGTTAGAATTGGGGTACGTGTTTTGTGGTTTTTTGTATGTGGCTTGGCTATTGTTCTGTTGGTTGTTTTGGTTTGTGTTTTTTCCAATTGTTTTGGTTTGAGTTTCTCTGCCATGGCTGTTGAGTTTGATTATGGTTGTCTCCCCATCTGAGGTTGGGATGGTTCTTCCATGAAGGGTTGTAAGTATCACCATAGACTTCATTTGGCCCAGAATTTTGGTTGTGCATGTACTGGACTTGTTCTTGCTACTGCTCCTCTTGAGTTTCTTCATTTTGCCCCCATGTGGTTGATGGTTGGCTAGTGTTAACTGCTGTAACTTGGAGGCTATCAATCCTCTTGGCCATTTGCTCATTTTGCCCCCATGTGGTTGATGGTTGGCTAGTGTTAACTGCTGTAACTTGGAGGCTATCAATCCTCTTGGCCATTTGCTCAAATTGTTGTTGAATTTGCTGCTGCATCATTTTGTTTTGAGCTAGGATTGAGTCCACTCCTTCCAATTCCATCACTCCTTTCCTTTGTGATGGTTGGCGTTGCCTTTGGTGAGCAAAGAAATACTTGTTGTTGGCCACCATATCAATGAGATTTTGGGTTTCCTCTGCAGTTTTCATTAGTTGTAAAGAGCCTCCTGCTGAATAATCCAAAGCCTCTTGAGATTTCAGTGTCAAGCCTTCATAGAAATTCTGCAATCTATCCCACTCACTGAACATTCCCGGTGGACACTTCTTGATTAGAGCTTTGTATCGTTCCCATGCCTCGTACAAGGGTTCAGCATCCATTTGTGTGAATGTTTGCACTTTAGTCTTCAATCTAATAACTCTTTGAGGTGGGTAAAACTTGGCAAGGAACTTGGTTACTAGATCATCCCAATTGTTGATGCTGTCTCTTGGGAAGGATTCCAACCATTGAGTGGCTTTGTCTCTGAGAGAAAATGGAAATAGCAGTAGCTTGTAACTGTCAGGGTGCACACTATTGGTTTTGACAGTGTCACAAATCCTCAAGAAAGTAGACAAGTGTTGGTTTGGATCTTCAAGTGGTCCTCCTCCATAAGAGCAATTGTTTTGAACCAAGGTGATGAGTTGTGGCTTTAGTTCAAAGTTATTTGCGTAAACATTTGGGGTGAGAATGCTACTCCCATAATGTCTAGGATCTGCACATGTGTAGGAAGCCAAAACTCTTCTCTGTGGTGGATTATTGTTGTTATTGGCTGCTCCTTCTGGTGGATTTGGTGGATTTGTTAAGTGTTCCTCCATATCTTGGAATTCTTCTTCTGACTCCTCTTCTCCAACAATGTTTTTCCCTCTTTCAGCTCTTCTTAATCTTCTGAGGGTTCTTTCGTCTTGTTCACAAAAAGTGGGTATAATTCTCCTTGTACCTGACATACAACCAAAGCATAAGAATCACACAACACCAGAAAGGCAATAACACTTCAATCCATTGCTGAAGTGAAATGTTAGTTGGCTTAAGCAAAAATTCAAATAGTTAGTGTGTTAGTCAAAATTAAAGAAACAGAAAATAAAAAGTGTTTGATCTAGATCTCCACTTCACTTAATCATTGTTAATCTAATTCAATCCCCGACAACGGCCCAAAAAACTTGATGTGTGGAAAATGATCCAACACAAAACTCACTTGCAAGTGTACCGGGTCGCATCAAGTAATAATAACTCACATGAGTGAGGTCGATCCCACAGGGATTGAAGGATTAAGCAATTTTAGTTTAGTGGTTGATTTAGTCGAGCAAATCAAGTATTGGTTGAGTGATTTGTGATTGCAGAAACTAAATTGCTTGAAATGTAAAGGGAGAGGGAAGAATTGCAGTAAATTAAGAGCAAGAAAGTAAAAGTGATGAATCTTAAAGAACACGTAAGGTAAATTACAAAAACTTAGATTGCAAGAAATGTAAATAACTGAAGCTTAAAGTGCAAGAAATGTAAATTGCTTGAATCACAAAAGGAATTGGGGATTGAGATTGCAGAATTTAAACAAGCAGAATTAAATTGCATCAAACAGTAAAGCAAAAGATGAATTGAATTGGAATGGATCTCAAACAGAAGAGTAAAATGCTTGGAGAAGTTAACAGAGAAGGACTTGTGCTTAATTTGCAGCAATTTAAAAGAGGTTGAAGATCTCAGGAGTAGAAGAGACTAGAAAACAAGTCTAGATCTCAAATCCGTCCTTGATCCAACAAGATCAATTGCAAAAGAAATAAAGAAAAGTAAATTGCAGAATTAAAGAGAAGATGAAGCAGTAAAGTAAACAGAAATGGAAATTAAATTATGCAGAAGATTAAACAAGATCTCAAGGTGAGATTGAAACAGAAGTTCTTCAATTCTCCACCCAAGATCCAAAGCAAGAAAATAAAAGAGTGCTCAAGCAAGAACAAGGAAGAAGAGAGATCAATTCTCCTTCCCAATTCTCTACGATCCCAATTCAAAAGTAAAAGCTCAAAATGAAAAATGAAAGCTAAAAGAAAAATTCAAAGTAAAGTCTAGAGGTCCTAACTAAATCAAACTAGCTTCTATTTATACACTTTCTATTCTTAGATTTTAGAATTTGGATGGACTTTCAAATTTGGTGAAGAAATGAATTAAATTGGATTTTTAGTGAATTTTGGCCCAAGTGCACCTCCCAGGGGCAAGTTCAGTTGGAAAACCAAACTGAGCGCCCAAATGTTGCCTTGCTTGTGTGATTTGGTGCGTCAGCCTCCCTGTCCGTGTTGCTTGACACTAGAACTCAGTTGGAATTTTGAACTGAGCTCTATGTCTTGGCTGTGTCATGATGCGCACAAGGCTTCCTCCTTGGTGAGCATTTTGTTGCGCCAAATGGTTGCTTGGCCGTGTCAAAGTGTGGGGGATGAAGGGGGAGTAGCGCCTTGCTTTGGACTTCAAGGTCCCAAGTTCAAATCCTGGTGGAAGAAGTCTGAAGTAATTTTCCTTTGGAAGAGTGGGCACTCCTCCTTGCCTCTTCATGAAGCTCCTTGGTTCGAACCCTCCTGAATGCATCTTGGCTCATTTTCTTGTAAGCTAAGTGGCGCTCCTCCCTTGTGTTTCAAGGGATTCCCAAGTTCAAATCCTAGAGGAAGCATTTTGGCTAATTTTCTTGTAAGCTAAGTGGCGCTCCTCCCTTTTGTTTCAAAGGATTCCCAAGTTCGAATCCTAGAGGAAGCATTTTGGCTAATTCTTCATGATTTTCCTTTGTGAGGAACGTTCCTTGCCTCCCCTTGGTCCTTGGTTCAAATCTTGGTGGCTTCATTTATGGGATTTTTGCTTGGAATTAATTTTTGAGAGCTCCCGATAAAGCTCACTTAGTGAACTGAGCTTCATGCCATTTCCTTGCTTTCTTTAGTGCTCAGTTAACTATTTGAACTTAGCTTGGTGCCTTACTTTCTCCCATTTGTCTTTGTGAAGCTCAGTTTGCTTTCTCAACTTAGTTTCCTTCTTCCTCAATGTTGCCACGCTTTTTGCTTCCTTTGGACACGTTTCTTATGCCACGCTTTTCTTCTTTTCTTCTTTCTTCACCTACAAGTAATTGAAACAACCAATCAAAGTATCACCAAATTCACAAGGCTTATAAATCATTAAAAATCAATTAAATTTGGCTTCAACCTCATGATTTAGCATCAAATAAATGGTGGTTGTTTGATTCAAAGAAGTCATGCATTTTCATTCCAAACTACTTACTTAGAATGCAAGAAAGTGCATAAAACCTAATAAAAACAAAGAAAAAGGCTAGTGAAACTAGTCTAAGATGACTTGTCATCAGCTTGCGGCGCACAGTTTCTCTAATTTTGTCAAATATCATATCTTTTTCTCTCCAAATCCTATTTTTCTCTTTTCCCTCCCTATTTCTTCCTTCTCTCTTCTTCCTTCTATCTCACCTTTCACTCTCTCTCCCTCACCTCCATTAACAAGGTTTTATTTTCTTCTTCACCCTTTTCTTTTCTATCATTCTTCTTATTTTATATGTTATTTTCTTTTCTTTTCTTTTTCTTTTCATTATTCATATTTTCTTCCTACTTCTTTCCTTTTTACATGGTGTTAGAATTTTATTTGAGTCATTATTTTTCATTATATGCTTGTGGATTGTTGCAAATTGTTTGACAATTATATATTATTTTCTTTAAAGGGTTGCTTGCATGTTCACTTTAATACTTTCTATAATTTATTTACCTTGCATGATATGTGTTTGTGAAAAAGCCCATATGGCATTATGCACTTCTCTATGTTATTCTACTATTCAATGCTTGCTTTTCACAAATCCCCTTTACTATTATATTAATTGAATTTAATTGTCAATACAAACGTGATGGTTTGTTACAAAGTAATGCTTGGTCTATGCTACTCATGCCCTTTGCCGGCATGCCAATAAACACCTTGCATTCACTTGTCATCATATGCACTAACTATTCTCCATTAATGATCTTTCACATGTACTTATGAGCATGTGTTGACATCATTTACCTTTTAATGTGCATTTACAACCATCTCTTTTTCGTTCTCTTCATTGCTATATATCTCTTTGAATTTAATTTACTTTCTCTTCCCTTTTTCAGGATGGCCACCAAGAGAGGAAAAGAGAAAGCTACTCCCAAACCTCCAGCAAGAAGAGAAACTAAAAGAGCACTAGTGACAGAGCCTTCTTCAACTGCAGTCAAGCCCTCAATAAAAAGAGTTAAGAGGATCATAAAGGTTGATGAAAAGGAGAAAGCCTTTCCAGCGAAGGACACTGCGCGATTTTCCAATCGCTATTGTGAGCAGATGTTCCCTATTCTAGCTGAAAGGAGTTACAACAACGAACACCTTCTTATCCTCCCGCCCAATATTGCTACTTTTGTTGAGCCGCAAATTGCACGAAGACAATGGGGTTTCCTACAGAGACAACAGAAGCAGGTCAATCTTTCTTGGGTAGTCGAGTTCTACTCTAACTTCTACCTGCCTACTCTGCAATCTGTCTATGTACGTCAGAAGCAAGTCCCCATTACAGAAGAGGCTATCCAACAAGCTTTGAGTCTTCCCCCTATTCCAGAAGGAATGGACGCCTTTCAAGAAGCCGCACTTAAGCGCCAGATGTACCACTTTGACTGGGAAGCTGTTCTCAGAGTTATCGCACTACCTGGCAGCCGTTGGATCTACGGATACCATCGTACTCGCCCTAAGGGTATATTGGCTTCAACACTTACCTTGGAGGCTCGTGTATGGGCACAAATCATGTCCCATTACGTCTTTCTGAGCACTCACGAGTCCTCCTTCACTGCGGACATGGCCGTTCTACTATGGTGCATCCTTACAGACCAGCCTCTGAATCTACCAAGACATATTCGGAATGCCATGGGACACGTACAAATTGTGGGCAATTTACCTTTTCCCGCCTTGGTCTCAGATCTTGTCTCAGCAGCCGGAGTTTCCTACAGAGCTGGAGACACCAAAGCCATGCTCCCACGGGATGATCAGTATGTCCCTAATGGGAAATCCTCAGACTTTCAGCAGCCACTACAAGCCTTCCCACTGCTCCGGTTGAAGATATCCCTTCTTCACCACCACAAGCACCTACAACAGATGAACTGCTCCAGCAGATAATCCAAAGGTTGGATCAGCAAGACGAGAAAGCGAAGTTAAGAGAGCGCCATAACGAGCGCCGATTCAAACACCTCAAGGAGCTACTCAAGGGAAAATTCAAGGACTCAGACACCCTGGACTCCACTTTCTTTACCAGCACAGGGAGCCATGATAGTCCCGACTGTGGAGATACTGCTATCAGCCCACCCCTGTTCCTGACAGATGGCACCGAGGACGGTGCAAAGCCTTAAGTGTGGGGAGGTCGGTCAGTACCTGACTTCCGGAGGTAATTTCTCTTCCCTAGTACCAATAAATTAGGATATTTAGTTAGATTTTCTTTCTTTTATAGAATAGGATAAATTGCATAGTAATAGGTTAGTTGCATGCATGTTCTACTTGATTGAAAAGACAATAAGTTTCTTCTAAGACTCTATCTTTGGAACAAAATTTCACTAATTTTCAAAATTTTTATGATAAATTTGCTTGAAGTTATATTTGGAACATGATGTTTGAGCTAAAGAACACACAACCCGTGAGATTTGAGCCTTTATGAATGGTTACATTATTTAACCATAATTATTTTATTCTTGTGTGTTTACTTCTCTATGAGTGTAATCTATATTTTGTTTTATCTTATATGTCCAATATTTATTATATTTGTATGCTTGCATATGATTGAGGCCATTATTTGTTTAGCTTACTTATCCAAATTAAGCCTACCCTTTTAATTACCTTTGTTAACCAGTTTGAGCCTTTAAATCCCATTTGTTCTATATTTCACCACATTACTAGCCTTAAGCGGAAAAACATTTGTATATCCCAAATTGAATCTTTGGTTAGCTTAAGATAGAATTGTGTGTGCTAGTTAAGTATGGAAAATTGTGGGAACAAAAGTTATTAAGGGAATATGTCATGATAATACAATGGGAATTTGGATACCTTCTTATGTGAAACTATAAGAATTAAAAATCTATGTGCATTGATAAGCTATGTTTATTTTTATGTTAAAAAAAAGCAATAAATAAATAAGGGGACAAAATTACCCCAATGCTAAATTAAGAATTTAAGGATCAATGCACATATGATAAAAATTAAAATAAAAAGTTGATACATGAGTATGGAATGTAAAAGGGGAACTCTGGGTAGCTAGGCATAAATTCTAAAGTCATGTAAAATATATAGGTTGGGTTGAAGTTTGGGTTAATTAAAGATTCAATTTATAAGCTCACTTGACCATATATGTATCCCTACCTTTACCTTAGCCCCATTACAACCTTGAAAAGACCTCATGATGTTCGCATTGGTATGTTAACTGTTGTTGATTGATTAGGAGAAAAACAAAAGTTAGAGAGCATGATTAGAGAAGGATAGAGTGATTACCCTATACACTAGAGAGACTAGAGTGTACATACATCATCAGTGAGGGTTCCATGCTTGAATTTCTATGTTCCCTACTTTCATGAGCTATCCTCTTGCATTTTTATCTGCTCTTACTTTATAAGAATTGAATTAGTGGAATTTGAATTATAATTATTTTGAAGAACTTATTTACTTTTGATCAAGTGGACAAGAATAATATAGTTGCATTCATATATATATATATATATATATATATATATAGGATTGCATTGCATTGCATGAGTTTCTGCATGTTCATACTTGTTTACTTTATCTCCTTCAATTAAGCATGAGGACATGCTAATGTTTAAGTGTGGGGAGGTTGATAAACCACTATTTTATGGTTTATATTGTGTTTAATTGTGTGGTTTTATCATGATCCTGACCCACTTATTCATTAAAATAGCATGCAATTATATTTCCTTCCTGAAATTATTACATGAGTGAAAACTGCTTCCTAGAGACTTTTAATTGTACATTTTACTTCTCCTTTATTCCATTCGATGCCGTGATCTGTGTGTTAAGCGTTTCAGGCTTTATAGGGCAAGAATGAGTTGGAGATTGGAAAGGAAGCTAGCAAAAATGGAAGGAACACAAGAAATTGAGGAGATGACCAGCGAGAAGCGACGCGGCCGCATGGGCGACGCGATCGCGCAGAGAAGATCAAATCGCAGTGACGCAGCCGCATGGATGACGCAACCGCGCGAAATGGAAAAGTACGAGTGACGCGTCCGCATGAGTGACGCGATCGCGTGACCTGCGCGATCTGCATAATTTACAGATTCGCTGGGGGCGATTTCGGGCCCTATTTTGACCCAGTTTTTGGCCCGGAACAGCAGACTAGAGCCAGAGAACATGCAGAAACCAAAGACAACATTCATTCTACACAGTTTTTTTGTTTTAGATCTTGTTTTGCTCCTCCTCTAGGTTTTTTCTCTACACATTCATAGTTCTTAGGATTTTAGTTTTCTCTTACTTTTTGGCATTGGGACACTGAGAAGAGTTATTACCTCATCAAGACTTCGTCATTCTAGTTCGTTTTCTTTACTTGGTTTAATCTTCCATGTTCCTTGCTTTGTTTAATTTTACCATTGGAATATTCTTAGGATTATTTAATACAAGGATCACTTTTATTTTTAATTGACTATTTTAACTTTATTTACAATGTCTTTCTTTAATTCCTTTTTATATGCTATGAATTTTACATTCACAATGAGCGAGTAGTTCCCTAACTTGATGGGGGATTGATTGAAAGGAACCCTTGAGTTGGAAGGCTTGAAAGAAAAATTGCAATTGGGTTTATGGTTGGATTGCCTCCTAATCACTAACACCAATCCCTTTTTATTAAGTGGATTGCAACTTGTGAACAGACATAGCATTCCAACTTGTTTGACTTTCCTTCACCTAGCGAAGGATAACTAAACAAGATAACCTTTAATTGTCAATTAATCCTGAAATTCATTCCAACAATAATAGGGATTCTAACTAATCAATTCCCAGTCAAGGCTTTTATTTACATTATTCAAATTTACCAATTTAATTTCCTGTTTGCCCAATTCAAACCTTTTTTGAAAACCTCTGATTAATAAAATAGCACACTTTTCTGCGACTCGTTGGGAGACGACCTGGGATTCATACTCCCAGTATTTTAAATTCAATTTTCTGTGACACCTTTCTAAATTGAGGAGCAGATTTCTGGCAAGTTAAGAACTATACTTACAACGTAAATGTTTTAACAAATTTTAATTTGCCAATTTCTGCACACCATCAGTCCCCATCCATCAATTGAAGACATGTTGATTGCTTTAATTAATTCTGATTAAAACTTTAATTTTTATTTTAAAATAGGAAAAGATATTATTTTAGTTTTAGAAGATAGATTTTAAATTAATTAGGATTAGATATAAAAAGGGATTCCAATAGGGGGATTCCAACACAACCTTATTCCACTCAAACTACAAATATACATTTTATCAGAATCCTTATTCTTTTTGCCGTGAGCAACTAAACCTCCATTATTAAGGTTAGGAGCTCTGTCTATTGTATGGATTGATTTTATTATTTTTCTATTTTAATTCATGTCCTGATTTATATTTAAGAATTGTTTTCGTTCTTTATTTTATGAATTTGGGTGGAACAGAAGTATGACCTTCTTTCTAATTGAGTTCTTGTATAACTTGGAAAAGCTCTTTAATTGAACAACAGCTTAAAAATAACTTCTCTTAAATTTCTAGTTTATCTGAATTTAGTGGGATACGTGACATATAATCCTTTTATATTTGGGTAATTAAGAATTCTGTGGCATATAACTAGAATTGAACTTCACCCCTGGTGCACGAAATTGTGATCTCAGGCAACGGCGCCAAAAACTCTGTGCGCACGTCTTAATAAATTGTTTTTCATTCACAACTTCGATACAACTAACCAGCAAGTGCACTGGGTCGTCCAAGTAATAAACCTTACGTGAGTAAGGGTCGATCCCACGGAGATTGTCGGTATGAAGCAAGCTATGGTCATCTTGTAAATCTCAGTCAGGCGGATATAAAATAGTCATGGAGTTTTCGAAAATAAATAATAAAATAAGGATAGAAATACTTATGTAAATCATTGGTGAGAATTTCAGATAAACGCATAGAGATGCTTTCGTTCCTCTGAACCTCTGCTTTCCTGCTGTCTTCATCCAATCAATCTTACTCCTTTCTAAGGCTGGCTTTATGTAAGGACATCACCATTGTCAATGGCTACTTTTAATCCTCTTTGGAAAATGGTCTGATGCGCTGTCACTGCATGGCTAATCATCTGGAGGCATCACCGTGGTCAATGGCTGCATCCTATCCTCTTGTGAAAATGGTCCAAATGCTCTGTCATAGCACGACTAATCATCTGAGGTTTTCGATCATACTGGAATAGGATTCACCCTCCTTTTGCGTCTATCACTACGCCCAGCACTCGCGAGTTTGAAGTTCGTCACAGTCATTCAATCCCAGAATCCTACTCGGAATACCACAGACAAGGTTTAGACTTCCGGATTCTCATGAATGCCGCCATCAATCTAGCATATACCACGAAGATTCTGATTAAGAGATCCAAGAGATAATCATCCAATCTAAGGTTGAACGGAAGTGGTTGTCAGGCACGCGTTCGTGGGGGAATGATGATGATTGTCACGTTCATCACGTTCATGTTGAAGTGCAAATGAATATCTTAGAAGCGGAATAAGTTGAATTGAATAGAAAAACAGTAGTACTTTGCATTAATTCATGAGGAACAGCAGAGCTCCACACCTTAATCTATGGAGTGCAGAAACTCTACCGTTTGAAATTACATAAGTGAAAGGTCCAGGCATGGCCGAGAGGCCAGCCCCCATGATCTAAGAACCAGGCGTCCAAAGATGTCAAATACAATAGTAAAAAGTCCTATTTATACTAAACTAGTTACTAGGGTTTACAGAAGTAAGTAATTGATGCATAAATCCACTTTCGGGGCCCACTTGGTGTGTGCTTGGGCTGAGCTTTAGCTTTCCACGTGCAGAGGTCATTCTTGGAGTTGAACACCAGTTTGTAACGTATTTCTGGCGTTCAACTCTGGCTTGTAACGTATTTCTGGCGTTTAACTCCAGACAGCAGCGTAGAACTAGCGTTCAACGCCCTTTTACGTCGTCTAAACTTGGCCAAAGTATGGACTATTATATATTGCTGGAAAGCCCTGGATGTCTAATTTCCAACGCAATTGGAAGCGCGCCATTTTGAGTTCTGTAGCTCTAGAAAATGCACTTTGAGTACAACGAGGTCAGAATCCAACAACATCAGCAGTCCTTCTTCAACCTCTGAATCTGATTTTTGCTCAAGTCCCTCAATTTCAGCGAGAAAATACCTGAAAAAAATCACAGAAAAACACACAAACTAATAGTAAAGTCCAGAAATGTGAATTTAACATAAAAACTAATGAAAACATCCCTAAAAGTAACTAGATTCTACTAAAAACATACTAAAAACAATGCCAAAAAGCGTATAAATTATCCGCTCATCACAACACCAAACTTAAATTCTTGCTTGTCCCCAAGCAACTAAAAATCAAATAGGATAAAAAGAAGAGAATATACTATAAATTCCAAATTATCAATGAAACATAGCTTCAATCAGATGAGCGGGACTTGTGGCTTTTTGCCTCTTGAATAGTTTTGGCATCTCACTTTATCCATTGAGGTTCAGAATGATTGGCATCTATAGGAATTTCAGAGTTCAGATAGTGTTATTGATTCTCCTAGTTCAGTATGTTGATTCTTGAACACAGCTACTTTATGAGTCTTGGCCGTGGCCCTAAGCACTTTGTTTTCCAGTATTACCACCGGATACATAAATGCCACAGACACATAATTGGGTGAACCTTTTCAGATTGTGACTCAGCTTTGCTAAAGTTCCCAATTAGAGGTGTCCAGGGTTCTTAAGCACACTCTTTTTTTTTTTTGCTTTGGACCTTGACTTTAACTGCTCAGTCTCAAGTTTTCACTTGACACCTTCACGCTACAAGCACATGGTTAGGGACAGCTTGGTTTAGCCGCTTAGGCCAGGATTTTATTCCTTTAGGCCCTCCTATCCACTGATGCTCAAAGCCTTGGGATCCTTTTTATTACCCTTGCCTTTTGGTTTTAAGCGTTATTGGCTTTTTGCTCTTGCCTTTTGGTTTTAAGAGCTTTTGGCTTTTTCTACTTGCTTTTTCTCTCTCTTTTTTTTTCTGTTTTTTTTTTCGCTATTTTTCTTTCTTTTCTCTTTTTTTTTTCTGCAAGCTTTGTTCTTTGCTACTTTTTCTTGCTTCAAGAATCATTTTTACGATTTTTTAGATTATCAAATAACATGTCTCCTTATCATCATTCTTTCAAGAGCCAACATATTTAACATTCTTAAACAACAACTTCAAAAGATATATGCACTGTTCAAGCATTCATTCAGAAAACAAAAAGTATTGTCACCACATCAATATAATTAAACTATGTTCAAGGATAAATTCGAAACTCATGTACTTCTTGTTCTTTTGAATTAAAAACATTTTTCATTTAAGAGAGGTGATGGATTCATATTCACTACTTTAAGGCATAGACACTTAGACACTAATGATCATGTAATAAAGACACAAACATAGATAAGCACTTAACATAAAGAAAACGAAAAACAGAGAATGTAAGAACAAGGAATGAATCCACCTTAGTGATGGTGGCGTTTCCTTCTTGAGGAACCAATGATGTCCTTGAGCTCTTCTATGTCTCTTCCTTGTCTTTATTGCTCCTCCTTCATTGCTTTTTGATCTTTTCTAATTTCATGAAGGATGATGGAGTGCTCTTGATGTTCCACCCTTAGTTGTCCCATGTTGGAGATTAATTCTCCTAGGGAGGTGTTGATTTGCTCCCAAAAATTCTGTGGAGGAAAGTGCATCCCTTGAGGTATCTCAGGGGTTTCTTGATGATGAGCTTCTTCATGTGCCTGTTGAGATCCATGAATGTGCTCTCTTCTTTGCTCCATCCTTTTCTTAGTGATGGGCTTGTGAGATGAATCTTTCTATCTCCCATGGCTCAGAGGTGGAAGCAATTGTCTTCCTTTTCCCTTTTCTAGAGGATTCTCCGGTCTTAGGTGCCATCAATGGTAATGGAAAAACAAAAAGCTTATGCTTTTACCACACCAAACTTAGAATATTGCTTGCCCTTGAGCAAGAGAAGAAAGAATAGATGAAGAAGAAGAAGAAAATATGGAGGAGAGGGGGGAGGGGTGTATTCGGCCATATAGGGTGGGTTTGGGTGGGAAATTGATTTTGAATTTTGAAGGTAGGTGGAGTTTATGAGGTAGGTTTATGGGGAAGAGTGGATGGATGTGAGTGGTGAAGTGGTGATAGGGAAGAGGGATTGAGGTGATTGGTGATGAGTTTTGGGGAAGAGTGTTTATGTGATTGTGTGAAAGAGGGGTGAGAAGAAGTGAGTGGAGGTAGGTGGGAATCCTATGGGGTCCACAGATCCTGAGGTGATCCTGTGGGGTCCACAGATCCTGAGGTGTTCAAGGATTTGCAACCTTGTACCAAATTAGGCATGCAATATACCCTTGCACACAACTCTGGGCGTTCAGCGCCAGATTGGTGCTTGTTCTGGGCGTTGAACGCCCATTTGTTGCCCATTTCTGGCGTTGAACGCCAGAACCATGCTTGTTTTGGGCGTTCAGCGCCAGCTCTTCTCCAGGGTGCAATTTTGGCATTCAAACGCCCAGATGCTGCCCATTTTGGGCGTTCAGCGCCAGAACCATGCTCTGTTCTGGCGTTGAATGCCAGCTAGATGCTTCTTACTGGCGTTTAAACGCCAGTGAGATCCTCCTCCAGGGTGTGATTTTTCTTCTGCTGTTTTTGATTTCATTTTCAATTTTTATATTTATTTTGTGACTCCACATGATCATGAACCTAATAAAACATGAAACAATAATAAAATTAGATAAATAAAAATTGGGTTGCCTCCCAACAAGCGCTTCTTTAATGTCAATAGCTTGACAGTGGGCTCTCATGGAGCCTCACAGATGTTCAGAGCATTGTTGAGACTTCCCAACACCAAACTTAGAGTTTGGATATGGGAGTTCAATACCAAACTTAGAGTTTGGTTGTGGGCTCCCAACACCAAACTTAGAGTTTGACTGTGGGGGCTCTGGTTGACTCTGTTTTCAGAGAAGCTTTTTATGCTTCCTCTCCATGTTTATAGAAGGATGACCTCGAGTTTTAAACACAAGGGAGTCCTCATTCAATTGAAGGACTAGTTCACCTCTGTCAACATCAATCATAGCTCTTGCTGTGGCTAGGAAGGGTCTTCCAAGGATGATGGATTCATCCTCATCCTTCCCAGTATCTAGGACTATGAAATCAGTAGGGATGTAAAGGCCTCCAACCTTTACTAACACGTCCTCTACTTGTCCATAAGCCTATTTTCTTGAATTGTCTACCATCTCTAATGAGATTTTAGTAGCTTGCACCCCAAAGATTCCCAGTTTCTCTATTACAGAGAGGGGCATGAGGTTTATCCCTGAACCAAGGTCACACAGAGCCTTTTCAAAGATCATGGTGCCTATGGTACAAAGTATTAGGAACTTTCCAGGATCCTGTTTTTTGAAATATTTTTGAAAACTTTTTGAAAACAAAATAAGAAGAAAGTACCTAATCTGAGCAACAAGATGAACCGTCAGTTGTCCAAACTCGAACAATCCCTGGCAACAGCGCCAAAAACTTGGTGCACGAAATTGTGATCTCAGGAAATGGCGCCAAAAACTCTGTGCGCACGTCTTAATAAATTGTTTTTCATTCACAACGTCGATACAACTAACCAGTAAGTGCACTGGGTCGTCCAAGTAATAAACCTTACGTGAGTAAGGGTCAATCCCACGGAGATTGTCGGTATGAAGCAAGCTATGGTCATCTTGTAAATCTCAGTCAGGCGGATATAAAATAGTCATGGAGTTTTCGAAAATAAATAATAAAATAAGGATAGAAATACTTATGTAAATCATTGGTGAGAATTTCAGATAAACGCATAGAGATGCTTTCGTTCCTCTGAACCTCTGCTTTCCTGCTGTCTTCATCCAATCAATCTTACTCCTTTCTATGGCTGGCTTTATGTAAGGACATCACCATTGTCAATGGCTACTTTTAATCCTCTCTGGAAAATGGTCCGATGCGCTGTCACTGCATGGCTAATCGTCTGGAGGCATCACCATGGTCAATGGCTGCATCCTATCCTCTTGTGAAAATGGTCAAAATGCTCTGTCACAGCACGGCTAATCATCTGAGGTTCTCGATCATACTGGAATAGGATTCACCCTCCTTTTGCGTCTGTCACTACGCCCAGCACTCGCGAGTTTGAAGTTCGTCACAGTCATTCAATCCCAGAATCCTACTCGGAATACCACATACAAGGTTTAGACTTTCCGGATTCTCATGAATGCCGCCATCAATCTAGCTTATACCACGAAGATTCTGATTAAGAGATCCAAGAGATAATCATCCAATCTAAGGTTGAACGGAAGTGGTTGTCAGGCACACGTTCGTGGGGGAATGATGATGATTGTCACGTTCATCACATTCATGTTGAAGTGCAAATGAATATCTTAGAAGCGGAATAAGTTGAATTGAATAGAAAAATAGTAGTACTTTGCATTAATTCATGAGGAACAGCAGAGCTCCACACCTTAATCTATGGAGTGCAGAAACTCTACCGTTTGAAAATACATAAGTGAAAGGTCCAGGCATGGCCGAGAGACCAGCCCCCATGATCTAAGAACCAGGCGTCCAAAGATGTCAAATACAATAGTAAAAAGTCCTATTTATATTAAACTAGTTACTAGGGTTTACAGAAGTAAGTAATTGATGCATAAATCCCCTTCCGGGGCCCACTTGGTGTGTGCTTGGGCTGAGCTTTAGCTTTCCACGTGTAGAGGTCATTCTTGGAGTTGAACGCCAGTTTGTAACGTATTTCTGGCGTTCAACTCTGGCTTGTAACGTATTTCTGGCGTTTAACTCCAGATAGCAGCGTAGAACTGGCGTTCAACGCCCTTTTACGTCGTCTAAACTTGGCCAAAGTATGGACTATTATATATTGATAGAAAGCCCTGGATGTCTACTTTCCAACGCAATTAGAAGCGCGCCATTTTGAGTTCTGTAGCTCCAGAAAATCAACTTTGAGTGCAGGGAGGTCAGAATCCAACAGCATCAGCAGTCCTTCTTCAACCTCTGAATCTGATTTTTGCTCAAGTCCCTCAATTTCAGCCAGAAAATACCTGAAATCACAGAAAAACACACAAACTCATAGTAAAGTCCAGAAATGTGAATTTAACATAAAAAGTAATGAAAACATCCCTAAAAGTAACTAGATTCTGCTAAAAACATACTGAAAACAATGCAAAAAAGCGTATAAATTATCCGCTCATCAACCCCCTAATTGGAATTAATTGACCAATGAATTGGCTGTTGATGAATTTTAGAGGAGACTAGGGTCTAGTCACATATTGTTCGCCTTGAATTAAATCTTACATGATTAAAATAAATTAATAAGAAAAGTCAATCTGGAAAATAGATAACTCTGAAGCCTTAACTGTTTCTCTATACTTTATTCCCAACGTATTTACTTGCCTTTGTTCAATATTCTTTATATTGTTTAATGTCTTTAAACTCTCAAGTACTACTTTTTGTTTGCCTAACTAAGTAAATTAATCAACAACTGTTGCTTAGTCCTTAAATCCTCGTGGGATCGACCCTTACTCACCTAAGGTATTACTTGGTACGACCCGGTGCACTTGCCGGTTAGTTTGTGGGTTATAAATACCGTACCAAGTTTTTGCCGCCGTTCCCGGGGATTGATGGTAATTAACAACTATTAGTTGTTTGATTGCTTAGATTAGGCATTTTAGTTTTAATTTTTTTATTTTTACTTAGTATTTTCGAAAAATTTTTTTAAATAAATAAATAGCACTAATATTTTTCCTTAATTTATAAAATTAAGTTTGGTGTCACCTAGTTAATTTTATTTTAATTTTCTTGTTTATTTTCCCTATTAATTTTCGAAATTTTCTGTCTAATTTCAGTCATCATTTTTGAAATTTATTTATTTATTTTATTTAGTATTTTTATTTATTATTTTACACAGGTTACCTCACGGGGAGTTCTCTACACTCTGACGTAGAGAATCCCATCTTTTCTTATTTTCTGTCTGTTTATGCGCAGGAACAAAGACAAGGAACCTCTTTTAGACTTTGATCCTGAACTTGAAAGGACTTGTAGGCGACGTTTGCAACAAGCAAGACTTTACAAGGCTACAGAATCTACTATGGATCACAATAATGTTGTTAATGCCAATGTGGCAAATCCGAATGGGGATGATCAACAAAGAAAAGTGCTTGGCTCTTACTCTGCTCCTACTACAGATCTTTATGGAAAAAGCATTCTGGTGCCTCATATAGCTGCGAACAACTTTGAGTTGAAGCCACAATTGGTCACCCTGGTGCAATAAAACTGCTAGTATCATGGTCTTCCCCATGAAGATTCAAATTAATTTATTTCTAATTTTTTGCAGATTTGAGATATTGTGAAGACAAATGAAGTGAACCCAGAGGTGTACAAACTCATGCTCTTCCTGTTTGCTCTGAGGGATGGAGCAAAGCTATGGCTAGATTCCTGACCTAAGGAGAGTTTGGATACTTGGGACAAGGTTGTTACTGAGTTTCTTACTAAATTTTTCCCACCAAAGAAGCTAACTAAGCTTAGGGTGGAGGTTCAGACCTTCAGGCAGAAGGATGATGAAATTATTTATGAAGCTTGGGAGAGGTACAAGCTACTGACTAGGTAATGCCCTCTGGATATGTTCTCCAAATGGACCCAACTAGATATCTTTTATGAAGGCTTGGGTGAAATATCCAAGATGTACTTAGATAATTCTACAGGTGGTTCATTGCACAAGAAGAAGACACCGGAGGAGACTATTGAGCTGATTGAATTGGTTGCTAGCAACCAATATTCATACTCATCTAACAGGAATCCTATAAACTCTGAGTGTCCTCAGAAGAAGGGTGTTATGGAAGTAGAAGCTCTTAATGCTCTTCTTGCTCAGAATAAGCTTATGTCTCAGCAAATAAGTCTGCTTACTCGACAGATGGGTGGAATGCAAGTCTCAGCTATCAACACCCAAAACCCATCTCAAGAGATCTCTTATGACATGACAGGTAATTTTGTGCAAAATGATAATTATGAATATGCTCAATGCTCTTCTGAACAGGTCAATTACATAGGGAGTGCTCCTAGAAACCCCAATAATGATCCTTATTCTCAGACCTACAATCAGGGGTGGAGAAATCACCCAAATTTTGGGTGGAGAGAGCAACCTCAGAGGCCACAGAATTTTAATAATAATTCTCAGGGTGGTTTTCAACAGAAAAATTTTAATAACCGCCAGTTTCAGTCATCTCAGCAAGCAACTTCTCAACCCCAACAGAACAATGATTTAGAAGCAATATTGACAAGTTTTAGACAGGAAACCAGAGCATCAATCAAGAACTTGGAGATTCTGATGGGTCAACTAGCCACAAAAGTTAATGAAATTGATCAGAGGACCACTAATAGCCTTCCTGGTAATATAATTCTAAATCCAAGAAAGGAATGCAAGGCTATCACCTTGATAAGTGGACAAGTGGCAAGTACAGAAGCACAAGTTAATGAGGAGCCAGTTGAAAATGAAGATTGCAAGGTTATTCAATTGAGAAGTGGTAAAGTAGCTGGCTCTGAGACCAAGGTCAATGGAGAGTTAGTTGAAAAAGAAGCTTCAGATGAGAAGAAGGAAGAAGTGGAGCACGTCCCTCCAAAGCGTGCGGATAACCCATTCCCAGACTCTCTTTACACTTATCAAACATTGCCAAAAGCTCCTGAGTACAAGCCTAAAATGCCATATCCTCAGAGACTTCAAATGGAGACCAAGGACAAGCAGTTTTCAAAGTTCTTGGAAGTCTTCAGAAAATTGCAAATCAATATTCCTTTTGCTGAGGTTTTGGAGCAAATGCCTCTCTATGTCAAGTTCATGAAGGAATTGTTGTCAAAGAAGAAGCCTTTAAAAGGAGATGAGACAGTGGTCCTGACTAAGGAATGCAGTGCTATCATTTAGAATAACTTGCCAAGGAAGATGCCGGATCCAGGGAGCTTCCAAATTCCATGCACCATTGGGAGCACAACCTTTGAGAAAGCATTATGTGATCTGGGAGCAAGCATCAATTTAATGCCCTTGTCTGTGATGAAGAAGTTGCAAATCCAAGAGGCACAACCCACAGGGATAGCATTACAGATGGCAGACAAATCTATAAAGCCTGCATACGGATTAGTGGAGAATATTTTGGTCAAAGTGGGTAAGTTCTTCCTCCCAGCAGATTTTGTGATTCTTGACACAGGAGAGGATGAGAATGCCTCTATAATCCTAGGAAGACCTTTCCTAGCCACTGGGAGAGCTCTAATTGATGTAGAAGTGGGTGAATTAGTGCTCAGAGTACATAATGAGCAACTAGTCTTTCATGTCTTCAAAGATATACATTCAGCAGGTAAAGAAGAGAGGTGCATGCAGACTGAGCTTATTGAACCAAACCTTCAAGAACCCCCTAATGACGGACAGCAGAATCTGCAGCTCAAACCTCCTTTGGTGACAATCAATAAAATTCCTCCTAATACCAAACCTAAGTTTGGTGTCGGGAATGCATCATCCACCAAGGAGGAGGTTCCCAAAAAGAAGAAAATACCCAGGGATGGAGAAACAAAAAGATCCCCACTAAAGGTGGTGTTGATTTGGAATCCAGTATGAATTTTTACAGTAAACAGAATCCTCTCTCTAGAGCATATTGAGCTAATTTATGGAGACACAGGAAAGAACTTCAAAGTAAGGGGTGAAGAGCTGAGCCCCTATGATCCTCCTCCTTAGAGGAGCTGCCTGTCAAGCTAGTGATGGTAAAGAAGTACTTGTCGGGAGGCAACCCGATAATCTCGTATCCTTATTTATTTTTTTTAGTAGTAGTTTTCTTACTTATTTGATTTTTATTGAGTTTTTACTATTTTTCTGATCATGCAGCTATTTTATAACAGGAACCAAACACTTCAGGCGACAAAAAAAAAAAACGAACACACGACGCGCAAGCGTCACTGACGCATACGTGTCATAGGTGTGTGCGTGAAAAATAAAATTTAACAGAGTTGAGTGGGAGTAGCGCTGGAACTATGCTGGAAGCACAAGCCGCATCATGTGTACGCGTCCCAGACGCGTACGCGTGACCCTGAAAAATTGGCGTAAAAGGTGTTTGGCCAGAGAGTTATGATGGTGTGGGGCTGGAATTGTGCTGGGTGCACAAACATCATCACGCGTACGCATCCCTAACGCGTGCGCGTCATTTTCCAATCCTGGCCATCCACGCATACACGTCCCAGACACGTATGCGTAGCTTGAAATTAGCGCGATCCACGCGTTCGCGTTCCTTACGTGTACGCGTCGCATGCGACGCCCAAATTAAACCCCTCAACGCCTGAATTCAAATCATCCACCCCTAATCCTAATTCTCTCTCGTTCTTGTATCCTTTTATTCCTCTTTTATCTTACTATTTGTTTTTATTTTCAGTTCTTCTTTACTTGAGGACAAGCAAACCTTTAAGTTTGGTGTTGTCACTACGCTTATGGCTTCTCTATTTATTTTCATAGCACCAAAGGAAGATGAATGTTCTTCATGGAGGAATGAGATGGCCACCAGCATAACTAAGGTGGTTGAGTTCCGTTTATTCTATTTCTCTTCCATTCTTATTTTGTTGTTTTCTGTTTTTTATTGTTTTTCCTGCATGATCATTAGTACTTTTAGTTCTTAGAATTAGTTTCATTCTGTTATTTGTCTCATGTACCGCTCACTGAACTTGAATCTAAAAAGAAAAAGAAAAATAAGTGATATATTGCATGAGAATTTAAGTGTAATTTCTAGAAAAGTCTCATTTATTCAAATGTGGTGGTATTTTCTATGATTCAGAATGCATGACGTGAACAGTACATATTTAAATTTGAATCAAAGAATGTTGATGTACAAGAAACAGGAATTTAGAGAATTATTATGACTTCTCTAAAATAAACAAAAATTTAATCATTGAAGCAAAAGAAACAGCATTGATATAAAAAAAAGAGATATAAAAGCAAGGTCCAAGGCTCTGAGCATCAATGACTCGGGAGGTCAGACATGATTAAAAGCTCAAAGAGTTGTTTCCCTCGTTATTTGCTTGTGGTGTTCTTGTGTCAAGTAATCCTTGAGACAAAACATTTAGAGTCAAGATCAATTGCAATTAGCAGAGTATGCCAAAGGCTTTGAGCACCACTGTCTGGGAGTAACTGAAAGGAAAATCAGAACTTAAAGAGAGTTCCCCAGTTAAGTGCTTGTGGTGTTTTTGTGTCAAGTAAAACTTGAGACAAAACATTTAAAGTCATGGATGGGCTCAAGGTCCAAATCACCAAAGAAAAGAAAAATTGCTATCTTCAAGGGTTAAATTGAGTTACAAAAGATCAGAGAATTCATAATATTATCCGGATTCTAATTTTGAATGACAGTAACATTCTTCTGATTCAAAGGAGAGTGAGATGCCAAAACTATTTTGGATTACAGTTGTAAACCCCACTATAAGAAGAGACATGAGCTTAATCAAACTCTCATTCTCATGCAAATTCACATTCTAAGCCTATATTAGTTTGGTTGCTTGAGGACAAGCAACAATTCAAGTTTGGTGTTGTGATGCATGAGCATCTTTTTTATATTTTCCTAGTAAATTTGCATGTAATTTGTTGACTTTAATCAAGAATTTATTATCTTTTAGCCACTATAGATGCTACTTTGAGTCTTGTGCACTTCTGTTTATTTTAGGTAGCATTCGGATGGATTTGATGGAGTTTCTACAGAGAAAGAGAAGAAACCAAGGAGTTGACCAGTGAGGAGCGACGCGTATGCGTGCCTGACGCGTACACATGATTCGGAGCTGTCCATGGTGACGCGTGTGCGTACTTGACGCATACGCGTGAAAAGTGAAGTTGCTCAGCGACGCATGCGCGTACCTGACACGTATGCATGACACACGAAGAAGACCATCGACGCGTATGCGTGACTGACGCGTACACGTGACATGCGCGACATGCAGAAAACATAGAAAATGCTGGGGGCAATTTCAGGCCGAGTTTCGACCCAGTTTTCGGTCCAGAAACACAGACTAGAGCCAAGGGATAGCAGAGACTCAAGGGAGATTCACAGAAGAATGGTTATGCCCACTCCAAGTTAGGCGTGGACCCTACGAAGCAAGTAGTCCCCATCCGTCAATTGAAGACATGCTGATTGCTTTAATTAATTCTGATTAAAACTTTAATTTTTAAAATAGGAAAAGATATTATTTTAGTTTTAGAAGATAGATTTTAAATTAATTAGGATTAGATATAAAAAGAGATTCCAACAGGGGATTCCAACACAACATTATTCCACTCAAACTACAAAAATACATTTTATCAGAATCCTTATTCTCTTTGCCATGAGCAACTAAACCTCCACTGTTAAGGTTAGGATCTCTGTCTATTGTATGATTGATTTTATTATTTTTCTATTTTAATTCATGTCTTGATTTATATTTAAGAATTGTTTTTGTTCTATATTTTATGAATTTGGGTGGAATGGAAGTATGGCCCTCTTTCTAATTGAGTTCTTGTATAACTTGGAAAAGCTCTTTACTTGAACAATAGCTTGAAAACAACTTCTCTTAAATTTATCTGAATTTAGCGGGATACGTGACATATAATCCTTTTATATTTGGATAATTATGATTTCTGTGGCATATAACTAGAATTGAACTTCACCCCCTAATTAGAATTAATTGACCAAGGAATTGGCTGTGGATGAATTTTAGAGGGGACTAGGAAGGTCTAAGAAATTAGGGTCTAGTCACATATAGTTCGCCATGAATTAAATCTTACATGATTAAAATAAATTAATAAGAAAAGTCAATCCGGAAAATAGATAACTCTGAAGCCTTAACTGTTTCTCCATACTTTATTCCCAACGTATTTACTTGCCTTTCTTCAATATTCTTTATATTGTTTAATGTCTTTAAACTCTCAAGTACTACTTTCTATTTGCCTAACTAAGTAAATTAATCAATCACTGTTGCTTAGTCCTTCAATCCTCGTGGGATCGACCCTCACTCACCTGAGGTATTACTTGGTACAACACTTGCCGGTTAGTTTGTGGGTTATAAATACCGCACCACCTACTGTACTCCATTGGGATAAAATTCATGGCCTTATAATTTGCAATGTCTGCAAACCATGGAGCCTGCTGAATGAGGAACAATTGCTCATCCATAAACGTCTCAGTCACAGCTGTGGGTGGTTGTACTCCTGCTTCATTCTCAATTCTGGAGAGATGGTCAGCTACTTGATTTTCTGACCATTTCCTGTCTTTTATCTCAATATCAAACTCCTGAAGGAGCAACACCCATCTGATTAATCTTGGTTTAGAATCCTGCTTAGTTAGAAGGTACTTCAAAGCAATATGGTAAGTGTAAACAATAACCTTAGAACCAAGTAAATAGGACCCAAACTTATCAACAGCATACACAATAGCTAATAATTCCTTTTCTGTTGTTGTGTAATTCTTTTGGGCATCATTTAACACACGACTGGTATAGTAAATGACATGTACAAGCTTACCATGCCTCTGTCCTAAAACAGCTCCTATAGCAAAGTCACTGGCATCACACATCAACTCAAATGGTAAATCCCAGTCAGGGGGAGCTATAATGGGAGCAGAGGTAAGGTTTGCTTTCAGAGTTTCAAAAGCATGCAGACAATCAGAATCAAAGACAAAAGGAACATCAGCAACTAACAGGTTGCTTAAAGGTTTAGCAATTTTAGAAAAATCCTTTATAAATCTTCTATAAAATCCTGCATGACCCAAGAAACTCCTTGTTTCCTTAACATTAGTTGGTGGTGGTAATTTTTCAATTACCTCCACCTTTGCTCTATCAACCTCAATTCCTTTACTCGAAATCTGGTGTCCAAGAACAATACCTTCTATAACCATAAAATGACATTTTTCCCAATTTAAAACAAGGTTTGATTCTTGACACCGTTTCAAGACAAGAGATAAATGCTTAAGGTAGGATTCAAAAGAATTACCAATGACAGAAAAGTCATCCATAAATACCTCAATAAACTTTTCAACCATATTAGAAAAAATTGAAAGCATACACCTCTGAAAAGTTTCTGGAGCATTGCAAAGTCCAAAAGGTATTCTTCTGTAGGAAAATACTCCAAAGGGGCATGTGAATGCTGTCTTCTCTTGATCTTGAGAGTCCACTACAATTTGGTTATATCCAAAATAGCCATCTAGAAAGCAATAAAATGCATGACCAGCTAACCTCTCAAGCATCTGATCAATGAAAGGCAGGGGGAAGTGATCCTTCCTTGTAGCAGTATTGAGCCTCCTGTAGTCTATACACATTCTCCATCCTGTGATTGTTCTTGTAGGAATAAGCTCATTCTCTTCATTCTTGATCACTGTCATCCCTCCTTTCTTGGGAACTACCTGCACAGGACTTACCCAAGGACTGTCAGAAATAGGGTAAATAATACCTGCTTTCCATAGTTTTATTACCTCTTTTTGGACCACCTCTTTCATAGTTGGATTGAGTCTCCTTTGTGGTTGCACAACTGGTTTAGCATCATCTTTAAGGAGGATCTTGTGCATGCACTTGGTTGGACTAATCCCCTTCAAGTCATTAATGGTCCACCCAAGAGCTATTTTATGGCTTCTGAGCACTGAAATAAGCGCCTCTTCATCTTCAGGCTTCAGGGAAGAGCTAATAATCACTGAATAGGAATCATTTTCACCCAAGAACACATATTTCAGAGAAAGAGGTAAAGGTTTGAGCTCAAGCTTGAGGGCTTCCTCCTCTGCTTTAGGCGTGTGAACCATAGCCTTCTAGGGTGGTGAATCGTTAACTTCAACTAATTTATACTCAGAAATAGGATCCAGAATGTCATCAAGTACCTCAGCTTCCAGTACTTCTTAGTGGTTCAACAACATCAATTCTCATACACCCTTCAGAATCATTAGGGTGCTTGAGAGCTTCAAAAACATTAAGGACCACCTGTTCTTTATTGACCCTCAGGGTCAATTCACCCTTTTGCACATCAATCAGAGCTCTACCTGTAGTTAAAAAGGGTCAACCAAGAATAATAGAGGATTTTACATCCTCTTCTATGTCTAATATAACAAAATCAACAGGAAAAATAAATGGTCCCACTTTCACAAGTAAATCTTCAACAACACCCACAGGTAATTTAATAGAAAGATCAGCACGTTGAAGAGAAATACGAGTGGGTTTTACCTCCTCAATTTGAAGCTTTTTCATCACTGAAAGTGGCATGAGATTGATGCTAGCTCCAAGATCACATAAAGCTCTCTGAATGGTGACATCTCCAATGGTGCAAGGAATCACAAAGCTCCCTGGATCCTGCATTTTCTCAGGAAGTTTATGTTGAATAATAGAACTCCATTCCTTGGTTAACACCATGGTTTCTTGCTCCTTCCAATTTCTCTTGTTAGTCAACAATTCTTTCATAAATTTAGCATAGAGAGGCATTTGCTCAAGAGCCTCTGCAAAAAGAATGTTGATCTGTAGCTTCTTGAAGACATCTAAAAATTTAGAGAACTGCTGTTCTTTGGAAGCCTTCTGAAGTCTCTGAGGATATGGCATTTTTGGCTTGTATTCAGGAGCCTTTGGCAATGTAGGATACATGTCAAGAGAGTTAGGGAATGGGTTGTTTGTATGCTTTGGAGGGGCGTGCTCCAATTCTTCCTTCTTCTCCTCTGGAGCTTTCTTTTCAACTAGCTCTTCATTGGCCCTTGTCTCAGAGCCAGCTATTTTACCAATTCTCAATTGAATAACCTTGCAATCTTCTCTTGGGTTTACCACTGTATCACCTGAAAATGTACTTGCAGACTTCTCAGGTATTTGCTTGCTCAGTTGGCCCATTTGCCCCTCTAAGTTTCTAATGGAGGCTCTGGTTTCCTGCATAAAACTCCTCATCATCTCCCAATTAGAATCTTCTTGGGATTTAGAGTTTTCCTGCTGAGGTGGTTGTTGCTGTTGAGACTGAAATTGGCAATTATTGTGATTGTTCTGTTAGAAGCCACCCTGAGAATTATTGTTGAAATTATGAGGTCTCTGAGGTTGGTCCCTCCACCCAAAATTTGGGTGATTCCTCCACCCCTGATTGTATGTCTTGGAATATGGGTCATTGTTGGGATTTCTAGGACCACTCCTCATGTAACTGACCTGTTCAGAAGAGCATTGGGCATAGTCATAATTATCATTTTGCACAAAATTACCTGTCATGTCATAAGAGACTTCTTGAGTTGGATTTTGGGTGTTGATAGCTGAGACTTGCATGCCACCCATCTGTTGAGTAAGTAGACTTATTTGCTGAGACATAAGCTTATTCTGAGCAAGAAGAGCATTAAGAGCTTCCACTTCCATAACACCCTTCTTCTGAGGACCCTCAGAGTTCACAGGATTCCTGTTAGATGAGTATAAATATTGGTAACTAGCAACCAATTCAATCAGCTCAATAGTCTCCTCCGGTGTCTTCTTCTTGTGCAATGAACCACCCGCAGAATTATCTAAGCACATCTTAGACATTTCACCCAAGCCTTCATAAAAGATATCTAGTTGGGTCCATTTAGAGAACATGTCCGGAGGGCATTGCCTAATCAGTAGCTTGTACCTCTCCCAAACTTCATAAAGGGTTTCACCATCCTTCTGCTGAAGGTCTGAACCTCCACCCTAAGCTTAGTCAGCTTCTTTGGTGGGAAAAATTTAGTAAGAAACTCAGTAACAACCTTGTCCCAAGTATTCAAACTCTCCTTGGGTTGGGAATCTAGCCATAGCTTTGCTCCATCCCTCAGAGCAAATGGGAAGAGCATGAGTTTGTACACCTTTGGGTTCACTCCATTTGTCTTTACAGTATCACAAATCTGCAGAAAATTAGAAATAAATTAATTTGGGTCTTCGTGGGGAAGACCATGATACTGGCAGTTTTGTTGCACCAGGGTGACCAATTGTGGCTTCAACTCAAAGTTGTTTGTGGTTATAGGAGGCACTACAATACTTTTTCCATAAAGATCTGCAGTAGGAGCAGAGTAAGAGTCAAGCACTCTCTTTTGTTGATCATCCCCATTCAGAGTTGCCACATTGGCATTAATAGCATTATTGTGATCCATAGTGGATTCTGCAAGCTTGCAAAGTCTTGCTTGTTGTAAACGTCGCCTACAAGTCCTTTCAGGTTCTGGATCAAAGTATAACAGAGGTTCCTTGTCTCTGTTCTTGCGCATAAACACATAGAAAATAAGAAAAGGTGGGAATCTCTACGTCAGAGTGTAGAGAAGTCCCAGTGAGATATCCTGTGTAAAATAATAAAAAAATGCTAAATAAAATAAATAAATAAATTTCAAAAATGGTAACTAAAATTAAACAGAATTTTTCAAAAATTAACAGGAAAAATAAACAAGACAATTAAAATAAAATTAACTAGGTGACACCAAACTTAATTTCAGAAATTAAGGAAAAATATTATTAACTAGGTGACACCAAACTTTATTTAAACTTTTTTTTTCGAAATGAATAAGCAAAATTTAAATAAAATTAAAACTAAAATGCCTAATCTAAGCAATCAAACAACTGATAGTTGTTAATCACTATCAATCCCCCGGCAATGGCGCCAAAAACTTGGTACGGTATTTTTAACCCACAAACTAACCGGCAAGTGCACCGGCTCGTACCAAGTAATACCTCAGGTGAGTGAGGGTCGATCCTAAGAGGATTGAAGGACTAAGCAACAATGGTTGATTAATTTACTTAGTTAGGCAAACAGAAAGTACTACTTGAGAGTTTAAAGACATTAAACAATATAAAGAATATTGAAGAAAGGTAAGTAAATACATTGGGAATAAAGTATGGAGAAACTGTTAAGGCTTCAGAATTGTCTATTTTCCAGATTGACTTTTCTTCTTAATTTATTTTAATCATGTAAGATTTAATTCATTGCAAACTATATGTGACTAGACCCTAACTCCTTAGACCTTCCAAGTCTCCTCTAAAATTCATCAACAGCCAATTCCTTGGTCAATTAATTCCAATTAGGGGGGTGAAGTTCAATTCTAGTTATATGCCACAGATATCCTAATTAACCAAATATAAAAGGATTATATGTCACGTATCCCGCTAAATTAAGATAAACTAGAAATTTAAGAGAAGTTGTTTTCAAGCTGTTGTTCAAGTAAAGAGCTTTTCCAAGTTATACATGAACTCAATTAGAAAGAAGGTCATACTTCCGTTCCACCGAAATTCATAAAATAAAGAACGAAAACAATTCTTAAATATAAATCAAGACATGAATTAAAATAGAAAAATAATAAAATCAATCCATACAATAGACAGAGCTCCTAACCTTAACAGTGGAGGTTTAGTTGCTCATGGCAAAGAGAATAAGGATTCTGATAAAATGTATTTTTGTAGTTTGAGTGGAATAATGTTATGTTGGAATCCCTCTGTTGGAATCTGATAAACCCATATTTTATGATATATTTTGTAATTAGTTTGAGTGATTTATTCAATCCTTCACCCACTTATTCATATTAATTGCATGGTTTTACTTTCCCTTCCTTATTATGTGATGTATGTGAAAAACATGTTTCCTATGCTTTAAAATTAATTATTTTAATTACCTTTATTTCAATTTGATACCGTGATTAGTGTGTTGAGTAGTTTCAGATCTTCTAAGACAGGAATGACTCAAAGGATGGAAAGGAAACATACAAAAAATGGAAGGAAAGTATAAAACGGAGTTTCTAAAGAAACTGGCATCCACGCGATCGCATGGGCGACGCAAACGCATGCCAAGCGCGAATCAACAACGACGCGGTCGCATGACTGACGCGACCGTGCGCCTTAAGCAAAACACATATGACACGGCCGCATGACTGACGCGACCGTGTGACAAGAAAAGCTCCGAATGACGCGACCGTGTGACCCACGCGGACGCGTGACAGAGGCCACGCACCAGAAATTGCAGAAAATGCTCCTAGCGATTTCTGAAGCCCTTTTTGGCCCAAATCCAAGTCCAAAAGGCATAGACCAGAGGTTATAAAGTGTGGAAATGCATCCATTCAAAGAGAGCTCGCCAATTTAGTTACTTCTCATGATTTAGATTAGTTTTGAGAGAGGTTCTCTCCTCTCTCTCTTAGGATTTAGGATTTCTCTTAGTTTTAGGAGTGACTCTCAATCCCAAGTTTAATGTTCTTTTACTTTAAGCTCCCCTTTCACTTTTATTCATTCCATTACTTCAGTTGATTATTTACTTTTGCCATTTAATTTATGAATTCTTCTATGTTCCAGATTATTTGAATTAATGCTATTTGAGCTATTTCAATTTATTATTGATTTCTTTTATTTATGTCACCATTGATTTCAATCTGAAGACATCTTTATTCCAATAGATTTACTTTTCCCCTTTTGGTCTTGGTTAAGAAATCAGTAACTCAAGAGTTATCTTAGCTCAATATAATTGATAACTGTTATCTTTGCTAATTGAATTGAACTTCAATAATCCCAACCTTTTCTTAGGAAATAAATAGGATTCGAAGATCAAAATGATTAGTCCCTTGACTTTCCTTTCCTTTAGTAAAGGTTAACTAAGTGGAATTAAGATTCAACTTTCATTACTATTGATAAGGATAATTAACTCGGACTTCCAATTTCTCATACCTTGCCAAAAGTTTGCTTTACAGTATTTATTTAATTGCCATTTAAATTATTTGTCATATTTGTTCCTCATTCTTGAAACCCCAAATTTACAATCTCCATAACCAATAATAAGAACATACTTCCCTGCAGTTCCTTGAGAAGACGACCCGAGGTTGAATACTTCGGCTATCAATTTTTAAGGGGTTTGTTACTTGTGACAACCAAAACGTTTGTATGAAAGGACTTTTGAAGGTTTAGAAACTATACTTGCAACGAGGATTTATCCGCAAATTTCTAGACCACGCAAAAGTTCCTCTCATCAGAATCCCTTTTTATATCTAATTCTAATTAATTTAAAATTTATCTTCTAAAACTAAAATAATATATTTTCCTATTTTAAAATAAAAATTAAAGCAATCAGCATGTCTTCAATAGATGGATGGGGACCACTTGCTTCGTAGGGTCCACGCCTAACTTGGAGTAGGCATGACCATTCTTGTGTGAATCTCCCTTGAGTCTCTGCTATCCCCTGGCTCTAGTCTGTGTTTTTGGGCCGAAAACTAGGTCAAAACTTGGCCTGAAATCGCCCCCAGTGTTTTCTGCGAATTTTGCATGTAACGCATGTCACGCGTACGCGTCAGTCACGCGTATGTGTCGATGGTCTTCTTCGCGTGTCACGCGTACGGGTCTGGTACGCACACACGTCGCTGAGTAACTTCGCTTTTCACGCGTACGCGTCAGGTACGTGCACGCGTCACCATGGAGAGCTCCAAATCATGCGTACGCGTTAAGCACGCGCACGCGTCGCTCCTCGCTGGTCAGCTCCTTGGTTTATTCTCTTTCTCTACAGAAACTCCATCAAATCCATCCGAATGTTACCTAAAATAAACAGAAATGCACAATACTCAAAGTAGCATCCATAGTGGCTAAAAGATAATTAATTCATGATAAAACTTAACAAATTAAATGGAAATTCAAAAGGAAAAGATAGGAAAGATGCTCACGCAACAACTAAGCAATAAAAGAACTAAGCAATGACCAAAATTGGAATTAATGCAAGTAAAGAGAAGACAAGATCAAAACTTAGTGAAAATGCTCTAAATGCAATAAAGAGCCTTGACTTGGGAATGGGAATCCAAGGAATCCTATCATCGCCATAACCACAACTATGGTAATTATCATGAGTCAATCTCGCCTAGTCAACCCCAACCATCGAGGAGTAAGTCAAGCAAGCATAATTGACCTTAATCCATAAGTCCTAACCAACTTATCAAACTAGTTGATAAAATGATAGCGTCAATGGAAACAAGTGTCAACTAACTACCCAAGAATTACCACTAAATGTCGGACATTTTGACTCTAGTATCCTAGGAACTCAAACCACAAGTCAAGGTGGAAAAATCTACTCAAAATATAGAGTTTGCATTTTCACAAACACCTTGTGTGCATAAAAGTAAAACATGAAAAATTGCAATGTAAAATGGAAAACTATAACCAACTATCAACAAAACCAAACATAAACAAGCAATCAAACACAAAGGAAGCATGAAATGTAACATTCATCAATCAAAACTTCAAGAAACACAAAATTGCAACATGAACAAAGTAACTTGAACAAAAGGAAATGAAAGTAAAAGTGTTTTAATTAAAAGGAAAATTGAGAGTACTTACAATTGAAGAAGTAAATTCAAATCAAAGCTTGCTATAAAATGCTACAATGGAAATTGATAAACCCTAGGAAAGCTTTCTACTCTACACTACTCCTACTCCTAATACTATGAAAACTATGTAAAAATTGCTCCAATGCTCCTCCCCCTTTGATAAGTGTTCAAGTCTCCTTTATATAGCACTCCAAAACAACATTTCAGCCTTCCAAAAATGAGCCAAGGGTCTCCAAATTTGCACAGCACATGTTTCATTAATGAAACCACGTGCAGGGACCTGTGCGGAAGCACAGATGTGTGCGTCCGCACACGCGGTTGAAAATTGACCTGTGCGTACGCACAGGTGCTTGTTTTGGCTATCCATTCTTGGCTATCCATTCTTGCTTCCAAGGCCTGAAATCACTCACAAACCATATCACGGCATCGAATGACATAAAAGCAGAATTAAAAATCACTAATCTAAGCATTAAAACGCATGATTTCACATTTAAGATCAAATCAGGGATCGAACACAAAACTATGCTATTTTGGTGCTTAAGTGTGAGTTCATGTGCTTGAATCCATTCAAATCAAGCCAACGTACATTGGAAAATATGGACTCATCAATTTCCTAAGTTCTTTTGGAAATGATTTCCATCCAACTATAAAGAGTGAAATCTGCACACAGTAAGTATTATCTGGATGGATGGCAAGTCTTTCTATGAACAACACATTCAGGCTTTCAAATATATGATGGAGAGAATAAATAATAATAATACCTATCCTTGTGAGTAGCAATTTCCTTTTCTTTTATTCTTTAATCTTCTTTTAAAGTTTTTTTACAAGATAACACATGTTTTGGTTTGCAACTTTGAATAATAGGCTAAAAGAAAATAAAGCTAGTGTTGCCTAGAATGGAAAGTGAGGCTTCAAAATAATTTATCAATTTTGTATCTATTTTTTCCATCTTTTGCAGGTAAAAAAGTTCACAAATGTTTCCGAAACAATTATGTATGATCTAAGGGAAGGAAGTTTAAGAGGGCTAGAAGAAGGAGGAACAGCAAAGGACTTGTGATTTAAGTTGTATTGTTTTTGTATTTTTCTTCAGTTTTTGGTTTTGGAATTTGAACTCGAGATTTATTTTGTATTTGAGTATTAGTTTTTTAATGTATAAAACAATTATAGCAAAAATTACGTATGTCACTAATTATTATTTGATTTGTCTTGTAATAAAAATTGCATACTATATTTATAAGTTTGGTAATAAAAAAGAACTGAAAAATTTATATTTTGTATCGATGAAGGTAAAAATTAGAAAAAGATTTTTTTTTAAATTTTATAAGGCTATTGCCACGCTTTTAAAGCGTGGCCGTATCTCTGGTTATGGCCATGCTTTTAAAGTGTGGCCATATAACCCTATCGCCACGCTTCAAAAGCGTGGCCATATCTCTCTCTATCGCCACGCTTCAAAAGCGTGGCCATATCTCCCATATGGCCATGCTTTTAAAGCGTGACCATATCTCCCACATACGGCCACGCTTTAACGGGTGGCCATTTGTAAAAAGTGTGGCAAAAGAAAAAGCGTGGCGATAGAGCAACTACCACGCTTTTAGAGGCCACCCTTTCAAAAGCGTTGCGATAGCTCAAAATGCGTGGCGAAAAGCTATTGCCACGCTTTTTTCAGCTTTTCGCCACGCTTTAAAAGTGTGGCAATAGAGTTGTTTTCTTGTAGTGAGTATAACACTCTAAGATACAATACACTATTTCTCTATGTTTTTTTCACTGCTGCCTAATTTCTCATTAGTTCTAAGAATCGTTCATGGTATAAGAGCCTCTGGTTCAAGGATCCATGCTTCTTCAATTACCTCACCTAATAACAATGTTGTTGTTTCATCTAATGCTGCTTCATCTTCTTTCACACTAAAATCATTCCAAAATCCTATAAACAACAAGCTCACGAAGCATAATTTCAAGACAAATTAAATCAAGCTCTTGCTATGATTAGGGGTTAAGATCTTCAAGATCACTTCAACAAAGATTTAACTCTAAAGTAATATGATTCTAATGATGATCGAGGTGCTTACTGGAACTGAATCAAAAGCCTATAAACAATGGAGGCAAGAAGATTACAATCTGATATGGTTTCTTTTGGCTTCAATGGATCAAGATTTTAACAACAAAATGGTAGAATGTATGTTTTGTTATGAAATGTGGGAAAAGTTAGAAGACGATTTCATCAAAGTTGATTAACACAAAGTCAAGCAACTCAAATCTTAACTCAAGACAATTAAGAAAGCTGGCCTCACAGTTCAAGATTGCATGGCAAAGCTCAAGCACATATTTGATTCTCTTACTGCATTAGGCAACAATCTCACACTTGAAGAACAAATAGAGGTTATTATTGAAGGTATTAATAAGGATTATTAAATGTTCATCTCCACTATCGCAGTAAGATCAGAATTATTGACACTAAATAAAGTAGAAAGTATGTTATCTACACATGATCATATGCTAGAAAGATTTTGTAAACCAAATTCTATGATGGCTCAAGCAAAATTTTCACAATCCAACTTTGGATGGAGACATGGAATAGGGGCAAGATTCACTCGTGGTGGCAGAAATTCCTTCACCAATACACGACCTGAATGCCAAGTATGTGATAGACTTGGCCACCTAGCGTGGTCATGCTATCACTATTTTGATAAGACTTTTCTATCTCCATTAAACTCACAAGGTTTAGACCACCGATGCATCTGTCACTCCTTCATCCTGATCTTCCTCATTTCACCAACCACAAGCATACATGGTTGCACCCTCTACTGTTAGTGATGATTCTTGGCATCTAGATATTGGAGTCTCACACCATCTCACACTTGATTTTAACAATCTTGCCTCAAGCAATGAATATTATCATTCTGAGTAGGTTATTTAGGCGATGGCTCAGGTATGAATATCTCTCATTTTGGTTCATTAGACATTATTCTTTCTAGAGATTCTAATCATTTATTTGCTTTGAATAATCTCTTCCTCTGTACTCCTGATTTAACTAACAATCTAATAAGCGTTGGTAAATTCTGTGAGGACAATCAGGATATTTTTTGAATTCCATGCACACTCATGCTTAGTCAAATGTGAACACACTCATGAGACTCTTTTTTGCAGACAAAAAAATCAAGGCATTTACAATTTCGTCAATATTATTACATAACAAAATCACTCACCCATTATTCATAATATAGAAAATTTGTCCCTTGTAACTCTTGCACTTTATAGCACTACAGAATTTGACATGCTACACCAAAAATCGTAAATTATGTCCTCACTTAATGTAACCTTCCATTCAATAATAAAAGAGCTATTTCTTCTTATCATCTATTAATGTTTGCAATCATTGCATGCAAGCTAAGATGCATAAACTCTCTTTTCGTATTTCTGAAATTATGTATCATAACGCTCTTGTACTTGTATACTCAGATTTTTGGGGTCCTGCCCTCATGATCTCACATATTGGTTTTCGCTATTATGTCACCTTTATAGATGCATATTCAAGATATACATCCATATATATGCTTGCTAACAAATCACGGGTCTTAGAAGCTTTTAAACAATACAAGGCCATCATAGAAAAACCTATAGGACACTACATTAACACCTTCCAATCACATAAGGGTAAGCAGTATTTATCTGATGCATTCAAAGGTTTTCTTTAACATCATAGAATCACACATCACTTATCTGTCCTTGCATCCCAGAACAGAATGGGCATGTTGAGAGAAAACATTGCCACAATATTGAGAGAGGATTGGCAATGCTTTCTCATGCAAAAATGTCACTAACATACTCGGACAAATCCTTTCTTACTGCTACATATATAATTAATTGTTTATCCACTGTTACTCTATCTTATAAATCTCCTTTTGAGCAAATTTTGTTATCTAAGCCAGATTATACAATGTTAAAGATGTTTGGGAGTGCTTGCTTCCCACATCTTTGACCATATAATTTTGCCATGTTCAACTACAAGTGACACAACTGTATATTCTTAGAGTATGTATCCAATCACAAAGGCTATATGTGCCTTTTATTCACTGGTAAGACCTATATAACTCAAAATATGGTCTTTCATGAACTATAATTTCCATATAATGAGCTATTCTTGAGCAAATAATCCGAGGCACCTCTTAAAAACTCATAAACCTTACCTTGCATACCAACAATACAAACTTTTTCACATTAGCAACCTCAAACTATCCCTTCCTCTACTATTCCTGGACTAATTGATCCTACATTATCTTTTATTACACCAAACCCTCCTAACACACAAACCAATACATCAACTATTAAATTGATTAACCTTTTTATTGTCAAAACCATTATCTGATCAACAACCTATATATGGAGTTGAAATTCATCTTCCATTATTTAGCCCCCCCCGATAATCTTCAAAAAATGACCACTAGATCTATGAATGACTCTTCTAGGCAAAAAAAAAAAAAAAAACAATGCTACTATCTCACATAGTCTTGATACTAAAGAAAAATAACTTCTGAATGCTGCTAATGTACTTCAGATACCTAAATGGTATGAGGCTACGAAAGAGGAGTACAAGACTCTTATTAATACTCATACTTGGACTAATACGTCTTTAGGAGGGCATCAAACCCCCTTAAATTCTTATCACGGACTCTTGTATCACCCCCACCAACTGCCAATATCATTGGCTATAAGTGGGTCTTCACCATAAAGAAAAACCTTGATAGATCAATACAAAGATATAAAACTCGATTGGTGGAAAAAAGGATTCCCCCAAGCTAAAAGGCTTTGATTTTAATGAGGTCTTCATCCCTATCATCAAACATGCCATGATTAGAGTTGTGCTAGCTATATTTCTGTCTAGAAATTGGGTGATATGCCAATTTGATTTTAATAATACTTTTCTAAATGGAGAGCTACATTAAACTACTTACATGACACAACTCTTAGTCTTCGAACAAATTTCAAAAGACTTTGTGTGCAAATTAAACAAGCACCATGTGAGTGGTTTCTAAAGCTCAGCAACACCTTAAACACTTTTGGTCATTTTTACTTAACTAAGTCCGACACTTCGTTATTTATTAGAAAGGATGGCAAGAGTATCATTTACTTATTATGCTATGCAGACGATATTATATTGACTGATAGTGATTCAAATAAAATTTCCATTATGATTCAAAAGTTAAATAACATTTTTGCATTAAAAGATCATAGGACAAGCCTCATTACTTATTGCTCTAGTTGATTAGTGGAGGCCAAAGACTGGCACCTTCCATTTGCCGGTGGGTTAGTGAACGGTCACACTAGAAGATGCGACATATATATAGCCCATCAATTGATGCAGAGGTTGTGATTGAAAAGACAGATTGTAGTCATGAGTTCCTACTCAACGAGAACATGGGGTTTTTTGGCAGTAAACCCAGTAGGTTTTACTAACTTCAAATGTTATATAAGACTACTATGGGTTCACCATATTAGAGATACAAAGTGTTTAGACCCGTAGGAATCTATTTAGAGATATTTCAGGTGCCACATCTTGTATTTGTTAAATACCACCCTCTTGGTGGATAAGTCAACGACCTATGTCCACGCAAAGTATCTATCGTTATTCCACGATTTTCAGCGAATTCATACTTATAACTATGGGGCAGCAACTCTTGCGCATATTTACTATTCCTACATTATTCGATCATACACTATCTTTTATTACACCAAACCCTCTTTACACACAAACCAATACACCAAATACTAAATTCATTAACCCCTTATTATCAAAACTATTATCTGATCAGTGACCTATATGTGGAGTTGATATTCAACCTCCATTAATTCAGAAATTCCCCACTAATCTTCACAAAATGACCGCTAGATCTAAGAGAGGCTCTTCCAAGCCAAAAATATACAATGCTTGTAACATCTCGTATTTTAGAAAATTGAAATATGAATAAGTTATGATTTATCTTTTATTAAGTTTGAACTTTTTTATTTTAGAAACTATTTCATTGTAAGAACATTGACTCCAGGGACCTAAACTTGAACAAGGCATCCAATGAATCACTTCAAAAGCTACCACTCCCAAGCTTAAAAGAGACCAAAGAATTAGAAGTAAAACAAGCTGAAGGGATCATTGGAGCCAAAGAGGATTTGTAACCAAAGCCTCCATTTATGACAACCAACAAAATTCTTGCTGACATTGAGCCTAAGATTAGCATTGAGAAAGGGGAAGAAAAAAAGCCAAGTAAAGTGCCTAAAGGATGAAAAAACAAAAAGATCCCAACTAAAGACTTTTCACCAGCGGATAAGATGATGCTAGTTTACCAACCAAGGTAGCTATTTCCACATTTGTCTAGGCACTACACCATCAACAAAATTCATTCTCTTAAGCATGTTAAGATCATCAAAGAAGACACTGGGAGGAAATTCACTGTGAGAGGGAGAAGTTAAGGCACTATGATCATCATCCACCATGACAAAGATCAACCGTCAAGCTAGTGACGTTAAAGAAGCGCTTGTTAGGAGGCAACCCAACCATAGTATCCTTTGATTTTCTTGTTAATTCTTAGTTCTTACTAATTTTTTATCTTTACTGTTAAATAATGCATTTATAAAGAAAACAAGTATTTAGGAACCAAGGTTTTAACCCAAGGAGGAGCTAAGTTGAGGTGCTCCTCAACCATGCAATAAGCAAAAAAAAATTGTTGATGTTTGAATGCATGTTACTTCCCAGTGATGAGTAAAGTATTTCATGGTTTGGTGAAAGAATTTTGCCTTTTGGATTCAAGCAGGAAAGAAAATTGGTGTGGTAGCATGCATGCAATGTAACAATGCAGTGTTAAAATAATATTCATATAGCTTAAGCATTAACATGTCATGCATGCATCATTAATCTCAAGATTTGAACCAATATTGTATAGCATGAAACTAAGTTTGGTATTATAACCAACCTTAGAAGAAGTTTAATGATTGATGCATAATGAACCATGCAATATTTGATATCCTGAGTATGCATTAAAAGGATCAAAATTGAGCAATATCATTTTGTGATATAAGGAGCATAGAGAATGGCATACCACGGGACAAGTTTAATGTCCAATGACACTAAATGACATAATTTCTGGCTTACCATGACACAGCATTGTAATGGCATTCCACGCCTGTTACTAACATGCATATTTAACTTGTTTTGTTGTTTCCCGTGGCATGCTAACCTTGTGGCATTAGACGGTAAAAAGGGCATTCGTGCATATGCATGGCATGCACGTACGCACGATTTGAAAAAATAACATTCGTGCGTACGCAAGACATGTCATGCGTACGAACGACAACACTTTGTCGTGCCACGCCAGTGCCTTGGCGTCCCATGCTTGGTACATTTCCACACTCTTATTACTCTTAAAAAAAGGGGGTGTCGTGCGTACGTATGGCTTGTGCGTACGCACTATTGCATTTTGGCATCCCACACCAAAGCTTTGCCGCTTCACCCCTGATGCATATATAAATATGTTTTCAACCAAATCTCATGCATTCCTTTATGGCCTTCCCACGACACCCATGGATGTCCCACGCAAAAGACTTGCATACATCATTCATTATTCATTATTCATTCATTCATGCATCATTCATTCCTGCATTATTCATTATTCATCATTCATTATTCATTGCCACTCCATGCCAGGGGAATGGCATCCCACACCAAAAGGGTTGCATACATGGTTATTCCTTGTACTCATTGTAGTGCATGTGTCCCACGGCACTTTGAGGGCGTCCCACACCACGCATGCATCATTTCAAAATAAATTCATGTGCCTCATGCATTGTAAGTTCATTTGTTGCATGCCGCTCCATGGCCACACCTAGGACGTCCAATGCCTGTTGCATGCATTGCATCATGCCTTGTCTTTTGCGGTGGCACTACATATCTTAGGTGTGGCACATCAATGTGATACCCCATTCATAACATTTCATGTTTCATTCATATCTCTTATGCAAAATGTGCTTGGTGCTTTAATGGTTGATTGTGAGTTTCCTTTTTTAATCATTTTCCTTGAGATTTCTCACTGAATTCATGCATCATTTTAATTGTTATAGTTAGTTGTTGAGTTTATTAATTAGTTTCGTTTCTTTATTTGCAATAGATATTTCACTTTAGTAGCTAATTAGTTTATTAGTCTATTGAATAGTATTGTGTTTTTTTATTTGGTTTTGATTAGTATGCATGCTATTATTTTATTTAATTTGAAGAAGTTGATTTGTTTGTTTTGTAGGTACTTATGTCACATCTAGAGATTTTACGGAGCATTCCCTTCCCTGGTTGTTTGATTTGAATAAAAGTGCTGCATCACTTAATTGCTTTCACTAGAGAATGATGATTATTCCAAGCCCACCACCACCATTGTTCTTTATTACTTAACGTCAAGCAACCATTCTAAGGTTTAGTGTGAAGGCTATGCAAACAGAGCCTAGGAGGACAAAAAGAGGGTAACTCTATTTTGAGCCTTAATTGTTATGTATGCTTTTGTCCTTAATTAATAATCATGACTCATTTCTTTTCATATCACCTTACTCTTGAAATTGCTTGCACCCAATATCTTTAAGTATGCAACAAAGAATTTTTTCTTTTGAAAGGAAAAAGTTAAAGATTTTTTTTTTTTAAATTTGGGGCAAGCAAAGATTAAGAGAAGTGGAGGTTCTAATTGTGTGAGTATGTAATGAGGCTTCATGCTTGTGAATACTTGCATGGGAGCTCTAAGACATAGAATCAAGTTTGGAAAAGTATTATGGAGGTTCTCAAAAATTTATATAACCAAGAAGCAGCAACAAAAGAAAGAAAAAAAAAAGAAAAACAAAGAACAAGACCCAAGGCTCTGAGCATCAATTACTAGGAAGATTAAAAAAGAAACAAGAACTTAAAGAGTTGTTGTCCTAGTTAAATGCTTATGGACTACTTATGTCAAAGAGAAAGACTTGAGCAAGTAAATCCTAAGGGTGCTTCAACACCTAATACCTTAAACCAACTAGTTTAGAAGTATTGATTGAAAGCGTATCTTATATTAAAAGCTATTTTGAGACAAAATATTTAGAGTCACGGCCAAAATGCAAAAAGAAAGTATTGAGAAAAAAAACAATTATACAAATAAGTGCTGCTTCAAGGTGACAATCTATAAAGAGACTCCCATAATATCATTGATGAGTCCTTATTTGACGATATATTTTGGCTTGACTTGAATGGATTTCATCATACAAACTCACACTTAATCACCAAAATAGCATACTTTTGTTTTTTATCCCTAAATTGAACTTAAATATGAAAACATGCATTTTTGTGCTTAAATTGAGCAATTTAATCCCACTTTTATTCCATTTGATGCCGTGATATATTTTATGAGTGATTTCAGGTCAATTAGGCATGAATGGCTAGGCAAAAGTAGAAGGAAGCATGTACAAAGGGAGAACACATGAAGAAAACAAGGAGGAAGCACACAGTCAAGTGTGCGTGCGCACAAGCATCTGTGCGTGCGCACAAGAAGGAAATTGGCTGGTATGCGTACGCACAAGAAGGAAATTGGCTGGTATGCGTACGCACAAACCTCTGTGCGTACGCATAAGTGAACATTCAGCGAAGTGTGCGTGCACACACATCTGTGCATACGCACAAGTTCCTGTACCTGAATTCATTAATGAAACATGTAATCTGTGATTTTTGGGGGCCTTTGGCCCAATTTTGGAAGGCTTGATGCTAAATGGGAGTGCTATATGAAGGTCAAATGAACACATATGAAAGTGTTAGCTTACATTAGGTTTTCATTATTTTTAGTTTAGTTAGGAAGCTTCCATAGGAGTAGGAGTAGTGCAGAGTAGAAAATGCTCCCCTAGGGTTTCATTTTCTATTTCCATTGTAGCATTTTATAGCAATCTTTGATCTTGGATTCATCTTTTATTTTTAATTTCTTATGGTTCAAGTACTTTGTTAATATTTGCAATTTTGAGTTCTTGAAGTTTTGATTGGTGAATTTAATGTTTTATGCTTTATATATGCTTGTTTGATTGTCTATTGTTGATATTGTGAATAGTTTGGTTATAGTTTTCATTTTCCTTTGCAATTTCCTATGGTTTGCTTTTATGTCCACAAGGTGTTTGTGAAAATGCCAATTATTATTTTTGAGTAGATTTTCACACCTTAGCTTGGGATTTTAGTTCCTAGGATATTAAAGTCATAATGTTCGACATTTAGTGGCAATTCTTAGGTAGTTAGTTTACTCTTGTTTCCATTGACGCTAGCTTTTTACCAATTAATTTGGTAAGTTAGCTAGGAATTATGGATTAAGATCAATTATGCTTGCTTGACTTACTCCTCGATGTTAGGTGTAGACTAAGCGAGATTGACTCATCATAATTGCCAAAGTTGTGGTTATGACAATGATAGGATTCCTTGGATCCTCATTCCCGAGTCAAGGCTCTTCTATGCATTTAGCGCATTTTCAAGACATTTAATTTTGATAATCTCTTAGTTCTTTTATTTCTTAATTCTTTTAATCTTTAGATCTTTGATTGAAAAACCCTTTGTCCTCACAACCAAGAGCGTAACACTTCAATTGCATTCCTAGGGAGAATGACCCGAGATTGAATGACTCTCGATTTATATTTTGTATTGGAAAATCAAACTTTGATTGAGAGGATAGATTGTCAGTTAGGACTATGCTACTGACGAAGTGATTCTTATTTTTAGAAATTCCAAATCGACATAATCCTCTCTACCAATCATCCGAATGAAATTCCTAAGTTCTAAGACTTCCAAGTATAGGGACTAATAAGCACTGGAATCCTTGCACGAGCATACAATTTATAGTTCATCCAACTTTCACTTAGTCATTTCACCCACTAAGGCATCATAAGCAATTCTTCAACCCATTCCAACTAAAAAAAAGTCTTTGTGCATAGTTCTTTTCTTGCTTGGGGACAAGTAAGATGTTAAGTTTGGTGTTGTGATGCATGCACATCTTTAGTAATTTTAGTTATCATTTCTTTAAATAGTGGTAGTAATTTAGTGTTTATATTTCGAATTTCATGCTTTTAATCTATGTTCTTAATATTTCTTTCCTTAAATTCAAGATAGAGACTTTCCTTGCTTTAATGGAGACTTTTGGTGCCTAGATCAATGCTCTTTGGAGTTATTTTGTGCTTTGATAAGTGCAGGAAATGAAACAAGAATCAAAAGAACAAAGGAGGAAGCTAAGGACATGCTTTGGAAGGAAGGACACGTATTAAAAGGCTTAGGATACAATTTTTCTATCTCAACATTTGGGTGAAGAAGCTGTGCCATCCAACGTAGAAGTGCTGGCATCCCATGGCATCCGTGCGTATGCACAATTGTGCAAATTAGTAAAAACATGCGTACGCATGCATCTATGCGTACGCACAAGTGGCGAGTTCAGCAAGTCATGTGTACGCATGACCCATGCATACCCACGATATCAATTTCACGTCCCACTCCAGTTTTGTGACGTCCCACACTGAAGCAAAACAGAAGCACAATTTGGGCTTTGAATTGAAGCAATGCTGCAGGCGTCTTACGTACCCCCATCACTTGGCATGCCACGACAAGTAAATAGAGGGCCATTTAACCTTGATTTCATGAAACTTAATTGTTCATCCTTAGCCCAACCTCCAGGCTTCAATTTCCTTATTCATTCATCAATTTCTTCAAGGATTAATCATGCCCAAGAATGCAATTCCAATTTGAGTTTAATGTAATTTGAATTTCATTCGAATTTGTGATTTAGATAGGTTATAAATAGAAGATCAATATAAGAGCAAAGGGGACCTTTTCCTACACATTTTCACTCTCAAATCTCTTCTTCCACTCTTCTCTTCTTACCTTTCATATTCTTATAAGCCATGAGTGGATAATTCCCTTTTCATTGGGGGGAAAATAGCTCTATTAAATTTAATGGATCAATTGTGATTTACACTTCATCTTCAATTCATCTTTTATTTGCTTCTTTAGAAAGAATATTCGTTCTTCATTACAAGGATTCAAAATCTATTGAGAGATAGTTTGAATCTCACTTGAGTTCTATGAACACTTGAAAGAGGGATCATAGAATTGAGCTTGAAGATCTTTCTCCCAATTTGGTAAATTTGGATTTGGGATTGATATGTGACATGTAATCAACCCATAACTTGATTTATGAAATTGTGTGGCTCTAAATCAGAGACCAATCTTCATCTGTTATCATGAGCAATTAGATCAAGATATTGACAATTGATCAACTTAAGAGAGATTGAATTACCAAGACATTGAAATTTAATCATTTATAATTTGCCAAGAGATCAATGATTGCTTGATTGAAGAGGAGATGTAAAGCTTTTTTATCCAGAGAATTCAATATCTCTATTCCCCAATTATCTTCCCTTATTCTTTTATTCCCTTTCTTCATTATTTGATTTGAATTAATGCTCATTTAGATTGCTTTCTTTACATTCTTGCAATTTACTTTTCTTGCAATTTATTTTTCTAGTACTTGCTTTCTTGCAATTTAAATTCCAAGTTATTTACATCCTTGTCGTTTACTTTCTTGTCACTTTATTGCTTTCATTTAATTCAAGTCATTTAAGTTCCAGTTTTTTTTATCATCCCAACATGAATTTGCTAACTAGAATATTCAATCAACCATTTCTTGCTTAATTCCATAATCCTCATGGAATCGACACTCACTCACTGTGAGTTTATTACTTGGTATGACCCAATGCACGTGTCGATAGTTTTGCAAAAAATCCATATCAAGATATTAGCATTATCATTGAATTAAAGTAACCATTTGAAAATCCGATGGTAATAGTTGGCGCGAATTCAAATTAAAAATTTGCACCTTTTACTGCTAGATTTTGTGTCGGATAAATCCGACGCTAATCAAATTTTCAAAATATGCCATTTTAGTTAAGGAAACAATGTCACCATTGGATTTTACCGACGAAAAATTCGACGGTAAACTTGACTTATATTCGAATTTGCACCCTCCTCCCTCATTTTTACATCTTCACTCTCTCTTTTCTCTCTCCTCTCTCTTCTCGTCTCTCTTCTTTCGCCATCACTAGCCTCTATTGTCATTTCCGCTGACCTACACTGTGGCCACCACCATTGTCCCCTTCTTTGCCATCGTGGGTGGGTGTTGTGCAATTTCTCTCTTCTCTTACCATCAATAGGTTCCATTCACGCTGCCACTAAGGTCCACTATCACCACCATCACTGTCCCCTGATGAGTGAATTTTTTGTATGGTTTAGAATTTTATAAATGAAATCTCGTTGCAAGTATATTTTCTAAACCAACAAATAATCCTCTCATGACAAAATTGTTTGTCACAAGTACAAACCCCAATAAAAATAACCGATGTATTTAAACCTCGGGTTGTCTCTCAAAGGAATTGTCGGAAAGTGTTATTGTTATTGGTTGTGGGATAAGTATTTTGGGGTTTTGAATAAGGGACAAGAAATGTAAATAGCAAAAGAAGTAAACTAATAACTAAGAATGCTCTTGGCAAGAAATGAGAATTAGAAGTCCTATCGTCATTATCATCATCAATTGTGATGAGAATTGTCCATTGCTCCACTTAGTTAACCTCTAACTATGAAAGAAAGTCAAGTGGAGATAATCAATTTGAGTCCAGAAGTCCTAGTCAAATCCTAAGGAAAGACTAGAGTTAGTGTCATTCAAATCAATTAGCAATTTCCAATTATTAATCAACGAAAGACTTTGATAACTCAAGAGTCTCTAATTACTCAACCCAAGCCAAGAGGAGAAAAAGTTTACTCTAACATCCTTCCAAGTATTTTGTCAGACACTTGGAAGGCACAAAAGAAAAGCAAGATAAAATTGTAAGAAATATAGATCTACAACTACCAATTGCAAGGAAAGTAATGACAACAATTCAAATCAACAATAGAAGAAATCAAACATAAATTGCAATAAAAGAAAAATAGAAGAACCAAGAGTGCATCAACAACAAAGTAAACAATTACAAGGATTAAAATGCTAAACTAAGAAAGCAAAGGTAGAGGAAAAAGAAATTGTAAAGGAAAAGTAAATCATAGCATGCATTAAACCTAGATCTAAGAAATCCTAATCTCCATCTAACCTAATTCAAGAGAGAAGAGAGAGCTTCTCTCTCTAGAAACAAACTAAAGCATGGTGTAAACTAAACTATGTGTCCCCCCTTGACGCCTCTTGATTTCTGCATGTAATAGGCTCAGAAAATGAGTTGGATTTGGGCCTGGGGAGCCCATAAATCGCCCCCATCATTTTCACTTTAATGAGGTCACGTGCGAGCATCGACGCGTATGCGTCATATATGCGTACACGTTGACGAACGAATTTTTGCTAGTAAAGAATTCACAAATGTGATCGTGTTATAAGTATAGTTTCTAAACCAACAAAGAATCCTTTCGTACAAAAACTTGTTTGTCACTAAAGCAAATCCAATAAAAATAATAACCAAAGTATTTAAACCTCGGGTCGTCTCTCAAAGAATTGCAGGGAGGTGTAATTATTATTGGTTATGGAAAAGTATATTTTTGGGTTTTTGAAAGGTTGAACAAGGAATGTAAATTGCGAGAAAGTAAATTAATAACTATAAAAGCTCTTGGCAGGGTATGAAAACTGGACGTCCTATCCTAGTTATCCTTATCAATTGTGATGAGAATTGTCCACTGCTCCCACATAGTTAACCCTTACTAAATAAAGAAAAGTCAAGTGGACTAATCAATTTGATTCCTCAAGTCCTAGTCAACTCCTATAGAAAGACTAGCTTTAGAGGTATCCAAATCAACCAGCAATTTTCAATTAACAAGCAACAAAGGAGTTTGATAACTCAAGTGTCTCCAATTAATCAATTCAAGCCAAGAATGTATAAAGCTAAATTAAAATCATAAATATGAAATACCTCAAATTGCATTAAATAAAGGAATCAAATCTAACATGGAGTTCATAAACCAAATTGGGGAAATTAAATAAACTAAGATGCTAGAATAAATAAAAGTAGAAGAGAAACTAAATTAAAGGAACATTAAACCTGGAATTCAGAAGAAATAAACCTAAAACTAAGAGAAATCCTAAACCTAGAGAGAGGAGAGAGCATCTCTCTTTAGAAACTACATCTAAAACCTAAAATTATGAATAATTAGAAGTGATGTGAGTCTCAGCTTGTTCCCTGGCTTTAGTCTACGTTTCTGGGCCGGAAACTGGGTCCAAACTCAGCCCAAAATCACCCTCAGCGTTTTCTGTGATTTCTGCAAGTAGCGCATGTCACGCATACGCGTCAGTCACGCGTACGCGTCGATTGATGATATTCCTTGTCACGCGTACGCGTCAGGCATGCATACGCGTTGCTTGTCTTTTGTGCTAGGCACGCATACGCGTCGGGTACGCATACGCGTCGATCCTCGTTGGTTGTCTCCTTTATTTCTTGTGTTCCTTCCATTTTTGCAAGCTTCCTTTCCATCCTTTAAGCCATTCCTGCCCTATAAAGCCTGAAAGCACTCAACATACGGATCACGACATCGAATGGTATAAAGGGGAGTTAAAAACATATAATTTAAAGGCTTAGGAAGCAAGTTTTCAATTATAGCACAGAATTAGTAAGGAAAATATAAAACATGTGAATTATATGAATAAGTGTGAGTTTAGTGGATAAAATCCACTCAATTAAGTACAAAATGTACCACGAAATAGTGGTGCATCAAATCTCCCCACACTTAAACATTAGCATATCCTCATGCTAAGCTCAAGGAGATATAAAGAATGAATAGGGGAAAGTAAGACTTATGAGATGCAAACCTATATGAATGCAACTATATGCTAAGATATTCCTATCTACTTGGTTAAAAGTAAACAAGTTCTTCAAGACAGAAATAGATCAAATTCCACTAATTTAAATCACCCAAACAAAAGACAAGTAAACTTGTGAGAAGATAGCTCATGAAAGCAGGGAACATAGAATCAAGCATTGAACCCTTACTAGTAGTGTATATGCACTCTAATCTCTCAAGTGTCTAGTGTTAATCACTCTACTCTTCTCTAGTCATGCTTTCTAAAGTTTGTTCTTTATCTAACCAATCAACAGAAAGTTAGTATACCAATGAAAATATCATGAGGTCTTTTCAAGGTTGTAATGGGGCTAAGATAAGGGTGATGATATATATATGGCCAAGTGAGCTAAAATATGAATCCTTGACTAGCCTAAGCTTTCCATAATTTCCACTTTTGCATCACATACTCATGTACCAAATTATTTTTAATTTGACCACATAAGCATTGATCTTTCATTAAACGTAACATTGGGGTAACTTTGTTCTCTTATTTATTTACTCATTTATTTAAATATTTTTGGTTTTTTTATTTTTTTATTTTTATTTTTATTTTTTTACTTGATTAAAAATAATAAAGTAAGCACAGCATATCAATGCACATGGATTTTTAATTTTTCTGGTCTCACACGAGTAGTACCCAAATTCCCAATATTTTGTCAATAGAACACTGTAAACTTTCATCAACCCAAGTTCCCACATTTCTCCACACTTAATTGATATACAATCCCTAACTTAAGCTAACCAAAGATTCAATTGGGGTAATTAATTATTTTTCCGCTTAAGGCTAGTGATGTGGTAAAATATAGAACAAATGGGGATTAAAAGGCTCAAGGTGGCTAACAAAGGTGATTAAAAGGGTAGGCTATTTGGGATAAGTGAGATAATAACAAATGATGGCCTCAATTATATGCAAGCATGTAAATATACTAAACAATGGACATATAGAATGGAACAAAATATAGATTGCAGTCATAGAGAAGAAAACACACAAGAATAAAATAGCATGGTTAAATAATGTAACCATATAATTAAGCTCAAATCTCATAGGTTGTGTGTTCTTAGCTATAATTCATGTTCCAAATTACAATCTTCGACAAGTTTAACAATAAAAATTTTTCAATTTAAATTAGTGAAAGGCTATAAAAAGGGTCTTAAAAAAGAAAATATTACTTCAATCAAGTAGTAGCTAAATGCACAAAATCAAACAATCATGCAATCAAACATGCAAATGCAACAACTAATTTAACAAAGAAAATTAAATATTGGCATTGAAATAGGAACAAGATAACCCACAGAAGTCGGTATCGACCTCCCCACACTTAAAGATTGTACCGTCCTCGGCGCATGCTAAGATGTGCAAGTGGACGGGTTGCTCCAACTGATGTGTTTCTCCAAAGATTGTGCAGATGGACTTGTCTGTCGCCCCATGTAAAAGTTTTTTGTTTCGCTTCCTGGTGGCCATCCTGAAAGAAAAAGGGAAGAAAAGTAACCCAAAAATAAAGATAGAAAACGAAGAAAACATGGGTGGGTTAATGCCAAACAACGAGAGTCTCAAATACATGGTAGCTACAACATGCAAGTGAGAAAACAGTAGAAGCACATGGCATATCAATAGTGCAAAAATTACAACAAATGGGGGAGAGGGAGTGGGTAATGCAAGATAGTATAAGTGCATATCAATGCAAATGGAATGCAAGTATCATAAAAGAATAGCATTGACTTATGAATAATACCCAATCAGAATAAAATAAGTCATGAAGCACCAGAATAATTCAAGAAAAGATGTAATAGTTGAATAAGAAAATTTAACCCCAATGAAAAAATAATAAATTTAGAGAAGAAAATAAAAATATGCACAAAATTAAAATGCAATGAATGAAAGTATGCAAAAAAATTAAGTAAAATAGAATGAAGGTGAAGAAGGATGAGAAGTTAAAGAGACGAAGAAAAAGTAAGTAAGAAAGGAGGAAGAAAGAAGGTGAAAAGATGGAAGAAAAAAGTAAGAATTTAAAAACAGGGCGCTACGCGTACGCGTGAAAACTGAGTTGGCCATTCGACGCGTAAGCGTCGCCCACGCGTACGCGTGGGTGGTCCGAATGCGAAATGACGCGCACGCGTCAGGAACACGTACGCGTGGAATGATTTTGTGCCACTAGTACGGTTCCATCGCAAGGGCAGCACAACTATCGGGGCAAACACCAATTTACGCCGATTGTCCTATCCACGCGTGCACATGCTTGACGCGTACGCGTGGATTTCCTAAGTTGCAGGTGACGCGGACGCGTCGTAGACGCGTACGCGTGGCTCGAATTGTGCACAGAGCGCACCAGCCGCACGATTCTATCACAACTTTCTGTTCGTTGGATGGGGGAGCAAAATTGCTATCGATGCCTACGCGTGACCTGCACGCACGCGTGGTTTGCCCCTTTTTTTTATGCAGAATGCAGATGTTGATGCAAAATTTATGAATGACCCCTAATAAAAATAGAATAAAATAAAACTAGGAATAAAACAAAATAAAATTAAACTAAGACTGAAGAGGAATGATCATACCATGGTGGGTTGTCTCCCACCTAGCATTTTTAGTTAAAGTCCTTAAGTTGGATATTTGGGAGCTCCATGTCATGGAGGTTTGTGCTTGAACTCATCCAAGAATCCTCACCAATGTTTGCAATTCCAATAGCCTCTGGGGTCCCAAACTAGGCACATAAAGCCTTCGAACAAGTTAAACCAAGCGACAAGGCCCCAAGAGTGTTGATTGCTATAATGAATTCCGGGGTCCCAAACCTTGCTTTTGCACCCGTCTTCTTGTTGATCATCATTTTTCCACTTGGGTGGTTGATGAGCCGAATTCACACCCCATTATAAATTTTGTGAATCCGTTCTTTTGGCAAGCGCACCAAAATTATCGTCAAGTAATAACCCACAGTGGAATGGGATCGTATCCACAGAGATTGATAGATTTGAGCAATTTTAATCAATTGGTGAATTAGTCAAGCTAAGTAGAATAAATTGTGATTGCAGAATTGTAACTGTGTGGAATTATAAATGACTCAAAAGTAAATGAAAGCAGTAAATGGCAGAATTGGAAATGGTAGGAAAGTAAAGAGCAGAAACTTAAATGACTTAATGGTAAATGGGAATGAAAAATTGCAGAATGTAAAGAAAGCTATAAAGAAAGTGGAAGATAAGAATGAGGGGATTCATTGAGATCAAGAGATGTTGCCTCTTTGGATTAAATCCAGCTCTTATCCTCTTCAATCATGCAACTCATTGACTTCTTGGCAATCATGATTGATTGATGATGATGGCATGCCACGCCTGGGACTCAAGTGGCACGCCCAAGTGGTTTTTAAAGCTGGCGTGCCACGACTTCGATGCCAAGTGGCACGCCCATATAGTTGGCCTTCTTTCTCCCTTTCTAGAAAATATAACCAGCGTGCCACGCCCATTATTTGCCTTGGTTCCAGTAGCTGGCGTGCCACGCCCAGCATTCAAGTGGGACGCCCAGGTGAGGATCTTGAGCAGGCGTGCCACGTCTTTGACACCAGTGGCACGCCCAGCCTTTGCTTTGGCCTTCTTTGTACCTTGGCATGTCACGCCCATTTGCTCAAGTGGCACGCCCAAGTAAGGGTGGAAGCTTGGCGTGCCACGCCTTACTGCTCAAGTGTCACGCCCAGCCTTTTTAGCCTTCAACTTCTTCTCTGGAATTTTTTACCAGCGTGCCATGCCATATTGCTCAAGTGGCACGCCCATTCATTTGTGTCCTTCTTAGCTTGGCATGCCTCGCCTGGTTCCTCAAGTGGCACGCCCAAGTGATTTTAAAGCTGGCGTACCACACCTTCGATACCAAGTGGCACGCCTATGGCTCAAGTGGTGGGTTTGGCATTCCACACCCAGCCTGGCGTGCCACGCCCCTTTGGTGGCCTTCATTGTTGCTCTCTGGAAAGTTGTACTGGCGTGCCACGCCCAGATTCTGGCGTGTCACGCCCATGTAAATGCTTGGAGAATCCTCTCTGAATTTTAGTACTGGCATTCCACGCCCAGCTTCTAGCGTGCCACGCCAATGCAATTTTGTGGCGTTTGCTCTAAGTGGCACGCCAGTTTCACACGCCCAGCTTCTTTTGTTGTTTTCTCCCCCTTTTTGATGTCTTTTTCACCTGAAATTCAGCACAAGCTCATTTCAAAGTAATGTACTTTAATTCTCATCAAATAATGCATGAATTACAATGATCAAATGAGATTATAGTCTTTTATGGTCCTTTTTATGCAAAAAAAAGGGTAGATGATGCAAGTCATCAGTGGTGAGCAATCGGAATTCTCACGGAGATATCCAAACAACTTCTTAGACCCATTCAATTGATAATTATACCAACCCTTGTACTTCAATTTGGAGCATGCAACTATATTGAACCTTGCATGACAATTCCTACCACTAACCATCTCCCTCTTACTCTTATTACCACAAAGAGTTCTAAGTTTCCCATCCGTCTCAAGCAAAGCATACTCAAGTGGGCTAATTACGCTTAGAGATGAAAGATTTACCCACTTGAATGAAGGAATGGGTGGTGATGGCTTTGGGGGAGAGGTCTCCAACAACCTTGGCAAGGTGATTTCTAGCTCCATTCCCTTGAGCTCTTCCTTGACAACTTCCACCTCTTGACAAGCTTCTGCAACAGTAACCTCTTCCTCTAGTTCAATGGGAGAGAGTTCAATTGTAGGTAGAAACTCATTTACTATTGAACTCATCTCATGATCAACAGCTTCCAAGTCTTCAACCATGATATGCCTTGGAGGTTGTACACCCTCTTCAACATCAAATTCAAACATCTTGGAAGGAAGCGCTATGACTTGAGTTTCCCATGGAGGTTCTGCAACTCCTAAGTCTTCAACCACTTCCTTTTCTATAGTAATTTCGGCTTTCTCTACTTGCACTAGTACAAAATCCGGCTCCTTCTTGATAACTTCCACATCTTGATAACTTTCTCCAAGGGTTTCTCCTACCGCCACCATTAAGGCCTCCTCTAGCTTCTTGTGAAGTATGAATTCGCGACACTGATCCCCTTCTCTCTTGTTTCGGGTCAGTAGCATAATTGGGATCTGGTGCACGAATTGTAAATCACACTTTTCACAACTCGTACCACTAACCAGCAAGTGCACTGGGTCGTCCAAGTAATACCTTATGTGAGTAAGGGTCGAATCCCACAGAGATTGTTGGCTTGAAGCAATCTATGGTTATTTTGTAATTCTTAGTCAGGATATTAATTATGATTATTAATTTGAATTGCAAAAAATAAAAGAGCATGAAATAAATACTTGTTATGCAGTGATGGAGAATATGTTGGAGTTTTGGAGATGCTTTGTCTTCTGAATCTCTGCTTTCCCCCTGTCTTCTTCTTCACACATGCAAGGTTCCTCCTATGGCAAGCTGTGTGTTGGTGGATCACCGTTGTCAATGGCTACCATCCGTCCTCTCAGTGAAAATGGTCCAGGTGCGCTGTCACCGCACGGCTAATCATCTGTTGGTTCTTACTCATGCTGGAATAGGATCCATTGATCCTTTTGCGTCTGTCACTACGCCCAACCCTTGTGAGTTTGAAGCTCATCACAGTCATTCAATCCCTGAATCCTATTCGAAATACCACAGACAAGGTTTAGACTTTCCAGATTCTCAAGAATGCTGCCAATAGATTCTAGCTTATACCACGAAGATTCTGATTAAGGAATCTAAGAGATACTCATTCAATCGAAGGTAGAACGAAAGTGGTTTTCAGGCATGCGTTCATAGATTGAGAATGGTGATGAGTGTCACGGATCATCACATTCATCATATTGAAGAGCGAATGAACATCTTAGATAGAAACAAGCATGTTTGAATAGAAAACAGAAATAATTGCATTAATTCATCGAGACACAGCAGAGCTCCTCACCCCAACAATGGAGTTTAGAGACTCATGCCGTCAAAGAGTACAAAGTTCAGATCTAAAATGTCATGAGGTATAAAATAATCCTCTAAAAGTTGTTTAAATAGTAAGCTAGTAATCTAGGTTTGCAGAGAATGAGTAAACTATGATAGATAGTGCATAAATCCACTTCTGGGGCCCACTTGGTGTGTGCTGGGGCTGAGACTTAAGCTTTACATGTGCTTAGGCTGTTTCTGGAGTTAAACGCCAGGTTGTAACCTGTTTTGGGCATTTAACTCCAACTTGTAACCTGTTTCTGGCGTTTAACGCCAGACTGCAACATGGAACTGGTGTTGAACGCCAGTTTACATCGTCTATCCTTGAGCAAAGTATGAACTATTATATATTTCTGAAAAGCCCTGGATGTCTACTTTCCAACTCAATTAGAAGCGCGCCAATTGGACTCCTATAGCTCCAGAAAATCCATTCCGAGTGCAGAGAGGTCAGAATCCAACAGCATCAGCAGTCCTTTTTCAGCCTGAATCAGATTTTTGCTCAGCTCCCTCAATTTCAGCCAGAAAATACCTGAAATTACAGAAAAATACACAAACTCATATTAAAGTCTAGAAATATGAATTTTTCCTAGAAACTAATGAAAATATACTAAAAACTAACTAAAATATACTAAAAACTACATGAAATTATCCCCAAAAAGTGTATAAAATATCTGCTCATCACAACACCAAACTTAAACTGTTGCTTATCCCCAAGCAACTAGACAAATAAAATAGAATACAAATAAGTCAAGAAGCAATAATATCTCAGAGTTTTTTTTTGAGTGAAGCTCAGATTCTAATTAGATGAGCGGGACTAGTAGCTTTTTGCTTCCGAACAGTTTTGGCATCTCACTTTATCCATTGAAGCTCAGAATGATTGGCATCTATAGGAACTTAAAATTCAGATAGTGTTATTGATTCTCCTAGTTCAGTATGTTGATTCTTGAACACAGCTACTTTATGAGTCTTGGCCGTGGCCCTAAGCACTTTGTTTTCCAGTATTACCACCGGATACATAAATGCCACAGACACATAATCGGGGGAACCTTTTCAGATTGTGACTCAGCTTTGCTAAAGTCCCCAGTTAGAGGTGTCCAGGGTTCTTAAGCACACTCTTCTTTTTGCTTTGGACCTTGACTTTAACCGCTCATTCTCAAGTTTTCACTTGACACCTTCACGCCACAAGCACATGGTTAGGGACAGCTTGGTTTAGCCGCTTAGGCCAGGATCTGATTCCTTTAGGCCCTCCTATCCACTGATGCTCAAAGCTTTGGATCCTTTTTATTACCCTTGCCTTTTGGTTTTAAGGGCTATTGGCTTTTTCTGCTTTCTTTCTCTTTTTCTTTTTCTTTTATTTTCGCCATTTTTTCTGCAATCTTTTGTATTCACTGCTTTTTCTTGCTTCAAGAATCTTTTTTTTTATGATTTTTCAGATTATCAAATAACATTTCTCTTTTTTCATCATTCTTTCAAGAGCCAACATATTTAACATTCATAAACATCAAATTCAGAAGATATATGCACTGTTCAAGCATTCATTCAGAAGACAAAAAGTATTGCCACCACATGTAAATAATTAGAATTTTTCTTATTAAAAACTCGAAAAATATTGCCTCCTTATTCTAAAGAAAATCTGCTATTTTATAAATGTTTAATGATCATGAGAAAAATAAATTATAGCTTAATTGGAGATAAAATCAAAATATAGATACTAATTATTACTACTCATATATAACTTTTAAGGTAAAACTCAAATAAGAACAATTATCATAGAGTTAAGGCTAAGATTAGAACTCAACAACCTTGAATTTGGGAGGTTGATGCCTCTTTAGTCTGTGGAGTGCTTGGCCCTTCAAGAGATAGTTTCTGACGCTTTAATTCCTTCAGTTCACGCCCTTGCTCTTCTTGTTCTCTAAGCAATTTGCAGAGCATGCTGTTTTGATTTTGCTGTTCTTCCTTCAGTTGATCCACAGCTTCTTGCAACTTGGTGATAGATGCTTCTAGGCGCTCCCAGTATTCAATTTGAGGGATTTCCGGGAGGAACTCCTCTGCTTTTCTCTTGATGGGGTCGTCCTGCACTTGTTGTCCTTCCATAGACTTTTCGGTGATTGGTTGCTCAACTGAGATATACTTATCTACTCCCATCTTTATCCCAGCATCTTTACATAACAGAGAAACTAAGCTTGGATAGGCCAATTTGGCATCTTTGGAGTTCTTGTTTACAATTTTGTAAAGCTCACAAGCAATCAACTGATGAACTTCCACTTCTTTTTCCAGCATAATGCAATGAATCATCATTGCTCTTCTGATGGTGACTTCAGAGCGGTTGCTAGTGGGCAGTATAGAGCGCCCAATGAAGTCCAACCAGCCTCTGGCGACTGGTTTGAGATCTCCTCTTTTGAGTTGGTTTGGGGCACCCTTTGTGTTGGTTGTCCATTTAGCTCCAGGGAGGCATATGTCCTCTAGGATTTTGTCCAAGCTCAGGTTTGATCTCATCATTCTCCTATTGAAGGAATCTGGGTCATTTTGCAGTTGAGGCAGCTTGAAGATCTCCCTTATTTTGTCAAGGTGGGTGTGAACAATCTTCCCTCTGACCAGAGTTCTATAGTCATAGAATGCGGTTCTAACTATTCTCTGCCTGTCCTTCTGCCACAGATTAGCGTAGAATTCTTGAACCATGTTTCTTCCCACCTTTATTTCAGGATTAGTTAGGACTTCCCAGCTCCTGTTTCGGATTTGCTCTTGGATCTCCGGATATTTATCTTCTTTTAGATCGAATTTAACTTCTAGGATCACTGACCTTAGACTCATTATTTTGTAAAAATGGTCTGAATGTTCTTCGGTTATGAACTTCCCTTAGGAGCCATGATCTCAATGGGTATTGGTTTAGTGATCATGGATAAACACACCAAACTTAGAGGTTTGCTTGTCCTCAAGCAAAAGAAAGTAAAGGAAAGGGAAAGAGGGAGAGCCAAGCGCAACTTGTGGAGGAGAGGCCGAACCAATATTTAAAGGGAAGGGGGATGGGTTTCGAAAATTATTTGAAAAAGATATGATAGAAAAAGTGATTTGGAAAAGATAAGTATGATAGGAAAATATGTGATTTAAAATTGAAAAGATATGAAAGATATTTGAAAAAGATGATGTGAAGATTTGAAAAAGATGATGTGAAGATTTGAAAAAGATGATGTGAAGATTTGAAAAAGATATTGACGAATTGAAAAGATTTTAGAAGGAAAAGAGATAGATTTGTTTTGAAAAGGATTTGAAAATAATTTGAAGAGGATTAAGAAAAAGGGTTTATGAATTAAGATACATTTGATATCTTTTGAAAAAGGATTTGAAAAATTAGGATTTGTAACATGTTTGTGCAAGAAATCATGAATTGAAACATAAAAAATGGAAACAATTTGAATTGAAAATGAAATTGCATACTCCCCATAATCCTGGCGTTAAAAGCCCAACTGCTGCATGTTTTGGGCGTTTAACACCCAGTTGGTGCTTGTTTTGGGCGTTTAACGCCCAGCTGTTGCTTCTAGCTGGCGTTAAATGCCAGAAACCCCTTTGTCACTGGGCGTTTTTCTGAACGCCCAGAAGCTGCTTCTTTCTGGCGTTTAACGCCCAGATGGCTATCTTTACTGGCGTTAAATGCCCAGTAGATGCTCCTTTTGGGTGTTTAACGCCCAATTGTGCCTCTTACTGGCATTTTCTTGCTAGTGAGCTCCTTTTTCCTGTTTTGTGCTCTGAATTCTTCTGTAACCCTGTGGACTTATGAAATTGATTCTTTACCTTGTTAATATTAAGCTCATATATTTTAAAAATAAATAAAATGAAGAATAAAATAAAATAAAATAACAGAAAAAATTTTGCTAATGGCTGGGTTGCCTCCCAGCAAGCGCTTCTTTATTGTCTTTAGCTGGACCTTGCTGAGCTTTTAATCTAGCCTCAGTCTTGAGCACTCTTGCTTAACATTGCCTTCAAGATAGTGCTTTATTCTCTGTCCATTAACAATGAACTTCTTATCAGAATCAATGTCTTGAAGCTACACATAACCATATGGTGATACACTTGTAATCACATATGGTCCCCTCCACCGGGATTTCAGTTTCCCGGGGAATAACCTGAGCCTAGAGTTAAACAACAGAACCTTTTGTCCTGGTTCAAAGTCTCTAGATGACAGATTTCTGTCATGCCACCTTTTTTATTTCTCTTTATAAAGCTTGGCATTTTCGAAAGCAGTGAATCTGAATTCCTCTAGCTCATTCAGCTGGAGTAATCTTTTTTCTCCAGCTAATTTGGCATCAAAGTTTAGGAATCTGGTTGCCCAGTAGGCCTTATGTTCCAGTTCTACGGGCAGATGACAGGCCTTACCATACACAAGCTGGTATGGAGAGGTCCCTATAGGAGTCTTGAATGCTGTTCTGTAAGCCCACAGAGCATCATCCAAGCTTCTTGCCCAATCCTTTCTACGGGTACTTACAGTCCGTTCCAGGATTCTTTTTAGTTCTCTGTTAGAAACTTCAGCTTGCCCATTTGTCTGTGGATGATATGGAGTCGCCACCTTGTGGCGAATCCTATACCGGACCATGGCAAAGTAAAGTTGTTTGTTGCAGAAGTGAGTACCCCCATCACTGATTAGTACTCTAGGGACACCAAACCTGCTGAAGATATGTTTCTGGAGGAACTTCAGCACTGTTTTAGTATCATTGGTGGGTGTGGCAACGGCCTCTACCCATTTTGATACATAGTCGACTGCCACCAGAATATAAGTGTTTGAGTATGATGGTGGGAAAGGTCCCATGAAGTCAATTCCCCATACATCAAACAACTCAATCTCCAAGATTCCCTGTTGAGGTATGGCGTAACCATGAGGCAGATTACCAGCTCTTTGGCAACTGTCACAGTTACGTACAAACTCTCAGAAATCCCTATAGAGTGTAGGCCAGTAGAAGCCACATTGGAGGACCTTGGTGGCTGTTCGCTCACCTCCGAAATGGCCTCCATATTGTGATCCATGGCAATGCCATAAGATCCTTTGTGCTTCTTCTCTAGGCACACACCTACAGATTATTCTGTCTGCACATCTCTTAATGAGATAGGGTTCATCCCACAAGTAGTACTTTGCATCAGTAATTAATTTTTTCTTTTGTTGCCTGCTGTACTCCTTGGGTATGAACCTTGCAGCTTTATAGTTTGCAATGTTTGCAAACCATGGTGTTTCCTGAATGGCAAACAAATGCTCATCCGAAAAGGTCTCAGAGATCTCAATAGAGAGGGAAAACACTCCTTCTGCTGGTTCTATCTGGGACAGATGATCAGCCACTTGGTTATCTGTCCCTTTTCTGTCTCTTTTTTCTATATCAAACTCTTGCAGATGCAACACCCATCTTATGAGCCTGGGTTTTGAATCCTGCTTTGTGAGTAGATATTTAAGAGCAGCATGGTCAGTGTACACAATCACTTTTGATCCTACTAAGTATGATCTAAACTTGTCAATGGCATAAACCACTGCAAGCAATTTTTTTCTGTGGTTGTGTAATTTTTCTGGGCATCATTTAAAACACGGCTAGCATAATAAATGACATGCAGAACCTTGTCATGCCTCTGCCCCAGTACTGCACCAATGGCGTGGTCACTGGCATCACACATTAGTTCAAATGGTAAAGTCCAGTCTGGTACAGAAATAACTGGTGCTGTGACCAGCTTAGCTTTCAGAGTCTCAAACGCCTGCAGACACTCTGTGTCAAACACGAATGGCGTGTCAGCAGCTAGCAGATTGCTCAGGGATTTTGTAATTTTTCAAAAATCCTTTATAAACCTCCTGTAGAATCCTGCATGCCCCAGAAAGCTTCTGATTGCCTTAACATGAGCAGGTGGTGGTAATTTTTTAATTACTTCCACTTTCGCTTGATCCACCTCTATTCACTTGTTTGAAATTTTATGCCCAAGGACAATTCCTTCAGTCACCATAAAGTGACATTTTTCCCAGTTTAAAACTAGGTTGGTCTCTTGGCATCTTTTTAGAACAAGTGCTAAATGGTCAAGGCAGGAGCTGAATGAGTCTCCAAATACTGAAAAGTCATCCATGAAGACTTCCAGAAACTTCTCTACCATATCAGAGAAGATAGAGAGCATGCACCTCTGAAAGGTTGTAGGTGCATTACACAGACCAAAAGGCATTCTTCTGTAAGCAAATACTCCAGAAGGACATGTGAATGCTGTTTTCTCTTGGTTATGAGGATCTACTGCAATTTGGTTGTAACCTGAATAGCCATCCAAAAAGCAGTAATATTCATCACCTGCTAGTCTCTCTAGCATCTGGTCTATGAATGGTCAAGGAAAATAATCCTTTCTGGTGGCTGTATTGAGCCTTCTGTAGTCAATACACATGCACCACCCTGTAACTGTTCTTGTAGGAACCAGTTCATTTTTTTCATTATGAACCACTGTCATGCCTCCCTTCTTGGGAACAACTTGAACAAAGCTCACCCAGGGGCTATCAAAAATAGGATAAATAATCCCAGCCTCCAGTAATTTGGTGACCTCTTTCTGCACCACTTCCTTCATGGCTGGATTTAGCCGCCTCTGTGGTTGAACCACTAGCTTAGCATCATCCTCCAATAGGATTTTGTGCATGCATCTAGCTGGGCTTATGCCCTTAAGGTTACTTATGGACCACCCAAGAGCTGTCTTGTGTGTCCTTAGCACTTGAATTAGTGCTTCCTCTTCTAGTGGATTTAAAGCAGAGCTTATGATCACTGGAAAAGTGTCACCTTCTCCCAGAAATGTATATTTCAGGGATAGTGGTAATGGCTTGAGCTCGGGTTTAGGAGGTTTCTCCTCTTCCTGAGGAAGTCTCAGAGGCTCTTTCAATTCCTCTGAACCCTCCAAATCAGGCTGAACATCTTTAAAGATGTCTTTCAGCTCTGATTCGAGACTCTCAGCCATGTTGACCTCCTCTACCAAAGAGTCAATGAGACCAACTTTCATGCATTCTTTTGGTGTGTCTGGATGCTGCATGGCTTTGACAACATTCAACTTAAACTCATCCTCATTGACTCTCAGGGTTAGTTCCCCCTTTTTGGACATCAATGAGAGTTCGTCCAGTTGCTAGGAAAGGTCTTCATTGAATGAGAGTAGCACTCTTGTGCTCCTCCATTTCCAGCACTACAAAGTCAGTGAGAAAGGCGAATGGCCCAACCCTGACAATCATGTCCTCAATCACGCCTGATGGGTATTTAATGAAGCCATCAGCAAGTTGGAGACATATCCGGGTTATTTTAACTTCTTCAGTTAAACCAAGCTTTCTGATAGTGGATGCAGGTATTAGGTTGATGCTTGCCCCAAGATCACATAAAGCTGTCTTGGTGCAATTACCCTCTAATATACATGGTATCAGAAAGCTCCTGGGATCTTTAAGCTTTTCTGGAAAGATTTTCAGAATGACTGCACTGCATTCTTCAGTGAGGAGAACTCTTTCAGTTTCTCTCCAATCCTTTTTATGACTCAAGATGTCTTTTATGAACTTGGCATAAGAAGGTATTTGCTCAAGTGCCTCTGCAAACGGAATCTTTATTTCAAGAGTCCTGAGATAATCTGCAAAGCGAGCAAATTGCTTATCCTGCTCCTCTTGGCGGAGTTTTTGAGGATAAGGTATCTTGGCTTTATATTCCTCAACCTTAGTTGCTGCAGGTTTATTTCCTACATAGGTGGTTGGAGAAGCCTTTTTAGAGGGGTTGTTATCAGCACGTGTGTATGTATGATCCCTCACTGGCATTTGAATGCCAGGGTTAGAAGCTGGATTGGCGTTGGACGCCAACTCCTTACTTGTTCCTGGCGTTTAAACGCCGGAACTGAGCTTTCATTGGGCGTTTGACGCCAACTCCTTGCTTGTTTCTGGCATTTGAATGCCAGAGTTATTCCTCTCTGGGCTCTTACTGTCCTCAGAGGGATTTTGAATAGCAATTTGTTCATTTCTAGGCTTCCTGCAACCTTGAAGTAAGGTATTTAATATTTTCCCACTTCTTAATTGAACTGCTTGGCACTCTTCTGTTATTTATTTTGATAACTATTATTCTGTTTGCTTCAACTGTACCTCCATATTTATATTAGCCATTCTTGTGTCTTGTAGTATCTCCTTGAATTCGGCCAGCTATTTTTTTAGAAAGTCTAATTGCTGATTGAATTTAATAATTTGTTCTGCAGGACTAAGTTCAGCAGTTACTGTTTTAGCCTCTTCTTTCATAAAAGATTCACTATTTAGGTACAGATGCTGATTTCTGGCAACTGTATCAATCAGCTCTTGAGCCTCTTCAATTGTCTTTCTCATGTGTATAGATCCACCAGCTGAGTGATCTAGAGAAATTTGAGCTTTCTTTGTAAGCCCATAATAGAAGATGTCTAACTGCACCTATTCTAAAAACATTTCAGAGGGGCATTTTCTTAACATCTCTCTGTATCTCTCCCAGGCATCATAAAGAGATTCATTATCTCCTTGTTTAAAGTCTTGGATGTTCAGCCTTAGCTGTGTCATCCGTTTTGGAGGGAAGTATTGATTCAGGATTTTTTTCTGACAGCTGTTTCCATGTCCTTATGCTAGCCTTAGGTTGGTTATTTAACCACCTCTTAGCTTGGTCTTTTACAACAAATGGAAACAGTAATAATCTGTAGACATCCTGATCTACTTCCTTATCATGTACTGTGTCAGCAATTTGTAAAAACTGTGCCAGAAACACTGTAGGTTCTTCCTGTGGAAGACCGGAATACTGGCAACTTTGCTGCACCATGATAATGAGCTGAGGATTCAACTCAAAGCTACTGACTCCAATGGAGGGTATACAGATACTGCTCCCATATGAAGTAGTAGTGGGGAGGTTTTCATATGACCCCAGAGTCCTTTTGGACTGCTCATTTCCACTTAGGTCCATGATGGAGAAAAGGGAATTGATGTGAATTGCAATTAAAATATATTTTTATTTTTATTTTATAAAAAGAGAACGAATAAAAAAATGGAATAAAATAACTAGAAATTAAATATAGATTTCAAAAATTAAGAATAAAAAAAATTAAAACTAAAATAATTACTTAATTAAGAAGATTTGAAAAACTTTGGATATGATTTTTGGAAAAGATTTTAAATTTTGAAATAGAAATCTGAATTTTAAAAGCAATTTTTGAAAATTCACTTTAAAATAGAGAGAAAAGATATTTTTTTGATTTTTGAATTTTATGATGAAAGAGAAAAACACACAAAGACACACAACTTAAAATTTTTAGATCTAATGTTCCTTATTTTCGAAAATTTTGGAGGCAAACACCAAGGAACACCAAACTTAAAAATTTTAAGATCAAAACACAAGGAAGACTCAAGAACACTTTGAAGACTCACAAGAACAACACGAACATGAAGATAGAACACCAAACTTAAAATTTTTAGAAAACCAAAATAAAATTTTCAAAAACTAAAGAAAAATCAACAAGAAAACACCAAACTTAAAGTTTGGCACAAGATTTATTCAAAGAAAAATTATTTTTGAAAAAGTTTTTAAAAAGAAGATAGCCAATTACCAAGAACATAAGCACAACGCACTAACCAATTGAGCTATAAATTTAACGTGTTTTAATAAGGTATTTAATAAATAAAGATTTTTTTTTGAAAACTAATATTTTGAAAAAGCACAAGAAAAATAAGAAAACACACAGAACAAGAAAAGCTAAAGATCAAACAAGGAAAATAAACAAGAACAACTTAAAGATTAAGAAAGAACAATGAACACAAATTCGAAAATTTAAAAGAAAATAAATAATAAAAAATATGCAATTGACACCAAACTTAAGATATGAAACTAAACTCAAATAGAAAAACTCAATTATCAGTTTATAAAATTTTCGAAAAAAAATTAAAAAGAGAAAATAAGGATTAAAAAAAATTTTCAACCAAAAACAATAATAGAAGACTCTAAAGTAAAAAGAAAAAAAAATTTTCCTAATCTAAGCAAAAAAATAAACCGTCAGTTGTCCAAACTCGAACAATCCCCGGCAACGGCGCCAAAAACTTGGTGCACGAATTGTAAATCACACTTTTCACAACTCGTACCACTAACCAGCAAGTGCACTGGGTCGTCCAAGTAATACCTTACGTGAGTAAGGGTCGAATCCCACGGGGATTGTTGGCTTGAAGCAATCTATGGTTATTTTGTAATTCTTAGTCAGGATATTAATTATGATTATTAGTTTGAATTGCGAAAAATAAAAGAGCATGAAATAAATACTTGTTATGCAGTGATGGAGAATATGTTGGAGTTTTGGAGATGCTTTGTCTTCTGAATCTCTGCTTTCCCCCTGTCTTCTTCTTCACGCATGCAAGGTTCCTCCTATGGCAAGCTGTGTGTTGGTGGATCACCGTTGTCAATGGCTACCATCCGTCCTCTCAGTGAAAATGGTCCAGGTGTGCTGTCACCGCACGGCTAATCATCTGTTGGTTCTCACTCATGCTGGAATAGGATCCATTGATCCTTTTGCGTCTGTCACTACGCCCAACCCTTGTGAGTTTGAAGCTCGTCACAGTCATTCAATCTCTGAATCCTACTTGGAATACCATAGACAAGGTTTAGACTTTCTGGATTCTCAAGAATTCTGCCAATAGATTCTAGCTTATACCACGAAGATTCTGATTAAGGAATCCAAGAGATACTCATTCAATCAAAGGTAGAATGGAAGTGGTTGTCAGGCACACATTCATAGATTGAGAATGGTGATGACTGCCACGGATCATCACATTCATGATATTGAAGAGCGAATGAACATCTTAGATAGAAACAAGCGTGTTTGAATAGAAAACAGAAATAATTGCATTAATTCATCGAGACACAGCAGAGCTCCTCACCCCCAACAATGGAGTTTAGAGACTCATTCCGTCAAAGAGTACAAAGTTCAGATCTAAAATGTCATGAGGTACAAAATAATCCTCTAAAAGTTGTTTAAATAGTAAGCTAGTAATCTACGTTTGCAGAGAATGAGTAAACTATGATAGATAGTGCAGAAATCCACTTCTAGGGCCCACTTGGTGTGTGCTGGGGCTGAGACATAAGCTTTTCACGTGCTTTGGCTGTTTTTGGAGTTAAACGCCAGGTTGTAACCTGTTTTGGGCGTTTAACTCCAACTTGTAACCTGTTTCTGGCTTTTATCGCCAGACTGCAACATGGAACTGGTGTTGAACGCCAGTTTACGTCGTCTATCCTTGAGCAAAGTATGGACCATTATATATTGCTGGAAAGCCCTGGATGTCTACTTTCCAACTCAATTGAAAGCGCACCAATTGGAGTTCTGTAGCTCCAGAAAATCCATTCCGAGTGCAGAGAGGTCAGAATCCAACAGCATCAGCAGTCCTTTTTTAGCTTGAATCAGATTTTTGCTCAGCTCCCTCAATTTCAGCCAGAAAATACCTAAAATTACAGAAAAATACACAAACTCATAGTAAAGTCCAGAAATATGAATTTTGCCTCGAAACTAATGAAAATATACTAAAAACTACATGAAATTATCCCCAAAAAGCGTATAAAATATCCGCTCATCAGGATCATATTGCTCTTGGATTGATGGATGTTGGTGCTCTTCTATGGAGGGTGGTGATGCAGTAAAGCTTGAGGGTTGAATATTGGAGGTAGAGGGTTGGTCCTTGCGGGATATAAGATTTTGGAGTTTAGAGGTGAGACCAATGATAGTAGAGATAAGAGTGTTGTTATACAATGGAGGTTGGGGTGGATAGGAGGGTTCATTTGTTGGGAGGAAAGGCTCATAATACGGAGGTAGTTCTTCTTGATAAGGATTTGGAGGTGGTGTATATTGAGGTGGTGGCTCGAAGTATGGCTCATAAGGCTCTTGGTATGGTGGGTACGGATTAGGGTCATATGGGGGTGTTTGGTGGTAAGGGGCTTGTGAGTATGGTGGTTCAAAGTTATGTTGGGGAGGGGGTTCATAGGCATATGGTGGGGCTTGTTGGTAACTACAAGGGGGTTCACCATATCCATCATCTTCGTATGCACCCTGGAATGGTTCTTGACCATAGTAATTCGGTGGAGTTTGGTTGACATGAAAGGGTCCACCATAGCCATTGTCTGGGGATACATTATAGAACGGTCGTTACCCATGGCACATTGGAGGAGGTTGTTACCGAAAGGGTTGATCAAATCCTTGTGGCTCCTCCCATTTTTGATTGTTCCAACCTTGATGCATGTTCTCATTATAGCGTCCATTCCCTGCAACATAATTTGAACTAAACTCATAGCGAAAGGGGTGAGAATTCATAGTAGCAAGTAAAAACAAAAACAAATCAAAATTAATGAAAATAAACTCCTAAAACTAGAAACACTAACAAAGAAACGAAAAAGAAAAATTATTTACAATAACCAATAATAAGGCACACGTTTGCAATTCCCCGGCAACGGCGCCATTTTGACGAACGAATTTTTGCTAGTAAAGAATTCACAAAAGTGATCGTGTTGTAAGTATAGTTTCTAAACTAACAAAGAATCCTTTCGTACAAAAACTTGTTTGTCACTAAAGCAAACCCAATAAAAATAATAACCGAAGTATTTAAACCTTCGGTCGTCTCTCAAGGAATTGCAGGGAGGTGTAATTATTATTGGTTATGGATAAATATACTTTTGGGTTTTTGAAAGGTTGAACAAGGAATGTAAATTGCAAGAAAGTAAATTAATAACTACAAAAGCTCTTGGCAGGGTATGAAAATTGGACGTCCTATCCTAGTTATCCTTATCAATTGTGATGAGAATTGTCTACTGCTCCCACTTAGTTAACCCTTACTAAATAAAGGAAAGTCAAGTGGACTAATCAATTTGATTCCTCAAGTCCTAGTCAACTCCTATGGAAAGATTAGCTTTAGAGGTATCCAAATCAACCAGCAATTTTCAATTAACAAGCAACAAAGGAGTTTGATAACTCAAGTGTCTCCAATTAATCAATTCAAGCCAAGAATATATAAAGCTAAATTAAAATCATAAATATGAAATATCTCAAATTGCATTAAATAAAGAAATCAAATCTAACATGGAGTTCATAAACCAAATTGGGGAAATAAATAAAGTAAGATACTAGAATAAATAAAAGTAGAAGAGAAACCAAATTAAAGAAACATTGAACCTTGAATTGAGAAGAAATAAACCTAAAACTAAGAGAAATCCTAAACCTAGAGAGAGGAGAGAGCCTATCTCTCTCTCTAGAAACTACATCTAAAACCTAACATTAGGAATAATTAGAAGTGATGTGAGTCTCTGCTTGTTCCCTGGCTTTAGTCTGCATTTCTGGGCCGGAAACTGGGTCCAAACTCAGCCCAAAATTGCCCCCAGCATTTTTTGCGATTTCTGTAGGTAGCTGGTGCGGATTTCTAACCACAAACTAACCGGCAAGTGCACCGGGTCATACCAAGTAATACCTTACGTGAGTAAGGGTCGATCACACGAGGATTGATGGATTAAGCAATAACAGTATTTGATAGGCTTAGTTAGACAAATAGAAAATAGTGTTTGGAAGTTTAAAAGCATTAACAGTAAATTTAGAATATTAAAGATAGGCAGATAAATACGTTGGGAATAAAATATTGAGAAGGCAGTTAAGCCTTCAGAGTTATCTATTTTTCCGGATTTACATTTCTTACTAACTATTTTAATTATGTAGGATTTAATTTATGGTAAACTATGTGTGACTAGACCCTAATTCCTTAAACCTTTCTAGTCTCCTCTAAAATTCATTAACTGTCAATTCCTTGGTCAATTAATTCCAATTAGAAGCTACATGATCAAATTCCAGTTTATATGCCACAAAAACTCTAATTACCCATAAATAAAAGGATTATATGTCACGTATCCCGTTAAATCCAGATAATTAAAATTTAGGAGAATATGTTTTCAAGCTGTTGTTCAAGTAAAGAGCTTTTCCAAGTTATACAAGAACGCAAATAGAAAGAGGGTCATACTTCCGTTCCACCCAAATTCATAAGATAAAGAGCGAAAACAATTCTTAAATTATAAATCTATACATGAATTAAAATAGATAAAGCAATAAAATCAATCCATACAAATAGACAGAGCTCCTAACCTTAACAATGGAGGATTAGTTGTTCATGGTTCAGAGTAGAAAACTAGGATTACGGAATGTAAATTTGTATAGAATTAGAAGTCTGGAATGGAATAATATTGAGGTGGTATCCCCCTATTTATATCTAATTCTAATTAATTTAAAATCTATCTTTAAAACTAACATAATATCTTTTTCTATTTTTAAAATTTGAATTTAAATTAGAATTAATTATAGCAATCAGCAAATCTTCAATTGATGGATGGGGACCACTTGGCTTCACTAGGATCCATGCCTAACTTGGTCTTGGCAGCATGAATTGGAGTTTAGTTGAGTGAAGCTATGCCTAACTTGGGCTTTAGTGCGCCTAACTTGAAGTGGGCAGGACCAATCTCGCGTATTGTTGTTGTGTCTTGCGCCTAACTTGAGAAATCTCAAGTTAGGCGCAGCCTTGGCAGCGAGTTCGGAGAAGAAGTATGGAATATTATAAATCGTTGGAAAACTCTGGAAGTTAGCTTTCCAACGCCACTAGAATCACATCCATTAGACCTCTGTAGCTCGAGTTATTCAGGTTTGAGTGCAGGGAGGTCAAGGTTGATAGCATCATTCGCCTTCATCTCTTCTTCTGCAGAAACTCCATCAAATCCAGCTGAATGCTACCTAAAATAAACAAAATTGCACAAGACTCAAAGTAGCATCCATATTGGTTAAAATATAATTAATTCTTTATTAAACTCAATAATTTAGATGCAAATTCATTAGAAAAAGATAGGAAAGATGCTCACGCATCACAACACCAAACTTGAACTGTTGCTTGTCCTCAAGCAACCAGAACTAATATAAGCTTTGGATGTGAATTTGCATGAGAATGAGAGTTCAATTAATCTCATGTGTCTTCTTATAGTGGGGTTTACAACTGCAATCCTGAATAGTTTTGGCATCTCACTTTATCCTTTGAAGTTCAGAATGATTGGCATCCATAGGAACTTAGAATTCAGATAGTGTTATTGATTCTCCTAGTTCAGTATGTTGATTCTTGAACACAGCTACTTTATGAGTCTTAGCCATGACCCTAAGCAATGTTTTCTAGTATTACCACCAGATACATAAATGCCACAGACACATAACTGGGTGAAACTTTTAAGATTGTGACTCAGCTTTGCTAGAGTCCCCAGTTAGAGGTGCCCAGAGTTCTTAAGCACACTCGTTTTGCTTTGGACCACAACTTTAACCACTCAGTCTCAAGCTTTTCACTTGACACCTTCATGCTACAAGCACATGGTTAAGGACAGCTTAATTTAGCCGCTTAGGCCAGGATTTTATTCCTTTGGGCCCTCCTATCCATTAATGCTCAAAGCCTTGGATCCTTTTTACCTTTTGCCTTTTAGTTTAAAGGATTATTGGCTTTTTTTGCTTCCTTTTTATATCGCAAGCTTCATGTTTTTCACTGCTTTTTCTTGCTTCAAGAATCAATTTTATGATTTTTCAGATTATCAATAACATTTCTCTTTTTTCATCATTCTTTCAAGAGCCAAAAATTTTAACATTCATAAACTTCACTATAAAAAATATGCACTGTTCAAGCATTCATTCAGAAAACAAAAAGTATTGCCACCACATCTAAGTAAATAAGACTACTCTTAAAGCTCAATTTCTCATGCAATACATCACTTCTGTATTTTTTATTTGAATTCAAGCTCAGTGAGTAATACGTGAGACATCTTTTAAAGCAATTAAGAGAAAACTAAACTAGACCTAGGATTCTAACTAATAAAAGATCATGCAACAAACAAAGCAAAAATAGCAGAAAACCGGAACATAATATAGAAAAAGAGGGGAGGAATAAAATATGAAAGGAACTCAACCACCATAGTTATCCTAGTGGTCGTTTTATTCTTCAGGTTGTGCTCTTTTGTGAAGATGATTCACCTCCCTTTTGGTGCCATAAAAATAAACAGAAAATCCATAAGCAAAGCGTCAACACCAAACTTAAAGATTTGCTTGTCCTCAAGCAACCAGAACTGAAAACAAAAACAAATAGTAAGATGAAAGAAGAATAAAAGGATAAAAGAACAAGGGAGAATTAGGATTGGGAGAGAGAGAAAGAAAATTAAAACCCAATAAAAATAGCTGCATGATCAGAGAAACAGTAAAAACTCAATAAAAAATCAAGTAAGAAAACTACTACTACGAAAAGTACTAAGGATACGAAATTATTGGGTTGCCTCCCGACAAGCGCTTCTTTAACATCACTAGCTTGACGGTCAGCTCCTTTAAAGAGGAGGATCATAGGGGCTCAGCTCTTCACCCCTTACTTTAAACTTCTTTCCTGCGTCTCCATAAATTAGCTCAATATGCTCCAGAGAGAGGATTCTGTTTACTGTATAAATCCACACTGGACTTCTAGTCAACACCACCTTCATTCTTGGGGAGAAACCTTCAGTGGGGATCTTTTTGTTTCTCCATCCCCTGGGTATTTTCTTTTTTTTGGGAACCTCCTCCTTGGTGGATGATGCATTCCCAACACCAAACTTAGGTTTGATGTCAGGAGAAATTTTATTGATTGTCACCAAAGGAGAGTTGAGTTGCAGATTCTACTGTCCGTCATCAGGGGGTTGTTGAAGGTTTGGATCAATAAGCTCAGTCTGCATGCACCTCTCTTCTTCACCTGTTGAATGTATATCTTTGAAGACATGAAAGATCAGTTGCTCAATATACACTCTAAGCACTAGTTCACCCACTTCTACATCAATCAGGATTCTCCCAGTGGCTAGGAATAGTCTTCCTAGAATTATAGAGGCGTTCTCATCCTCCCCCGTGTCAAGAATCACAAAATCTACTGGGAGGAAGAACTTACCCACTTTGACTAAGATATTCTCCACTAATCTGTATGCAGGCTTCATAGATTTGTCTGCCATCTGTAATGCTATCTTCGTGGGTTGTGCCTCTTGGATTTGCAGCTTCTTCATCACAGACAGGGGCATTAAATTGATGCTTGCTCCCAGATCACATAATGCTTTCTCAAAGGTTGTGCTCCCAATGGTGCAAGAAATTTGAAAGCTCCCTGGATCTGGAATCTTCTTTGGTAAGTGATTCTGAATGATGGCACTGCATTCTTTAGTCAGGACCACTGTTTCATCTCCCTATAAAGGTTTCTTCTTTGACAACAACTCCTTCATGAACTTGACATAAATAGGCATTTGCTCCAAAACCTCAGTAAAAGGGATATTGATTTGCAACTTTCTGAAGACTTCCAAGAACTTTGAAAACTGCTTGTCCTTGGTCTCCTTTTGAAGTCTCTGAGGATATGGCATTTTAGGCTTGTACTCAGGAGCCTTTGGTAATGTAGGATAAGTGTCAAGAGAGACTGGGAATGGATTGTCTGCATGCTTTGGAGGGACATGCTCTACTTCTTCTTTCTTCTCCTCTGGAGCTTCTTTTTCAACGGGCTCCTCACTAACTTGTGCTTCCATACTTGCCACTTGTCCATCTATCAAGGTGATACCTTGCATTCCTCTCTTGGATTTGGAATTGTGTTACCAGGAAGGCTATTAGTGGTCCTCTGATCAATTTCCTTGACTCTTGTGGCTATTTGACCCATCTGAATCTCCAAATTCTTGATTGATGCTCTGGTTTCCTGCACAAAACTCTTCATCATCTCCCAATTAGCATCTTCTTGGGATTTAGAGTTTGCCTGCTAAGACTGAAATTGGCAGTTATTGTAATTGTTCTGTTGGAAGCCGCCTTGAGAATTATTGTTAAAGTTCTGATGTCTCTGAGGTTGGTCTCTCTACCCAAAATTTGGGTGATTTCTCTACCCTTGATTGTAGGTTTGAGAATAGGGATCATTATTGGGATTTCTAGGAGTACTCCCCATGTAATTGAACTGTTTAGAAGGGGATTGAGTATAATCATAATTATTATTTTGCACAAAATTACCTGCCATGTCATAGGAGGCCTCTTTAGGTGGATTTTGGGTGTTGATAGCTGAGACTTGCATGCCACTCATCTGCTGAGTAAGTAGATTTATTTGCTGAGACATAAGCTTGTTCTGAGCAAGAAGAGCATTAACAGCTTCCACTTCCAACATGCCTCTCTTCTTAGAGGTTTCAAAGTTCACGGGGTTCCTGTTAGATGAGTATAGATATTGGTTGCTTGCAACCAATTCAATCAGCTCAATAGTCTCCTCTAGTGTCTTCTTCTTGTGCAGTGAACTGCCTGCAGAAATATCTAAGCTCATCTTGGACATCTCACCCAAGCCTTCATAAAAGATATATAGTTGGGTCCATTTGGAGAACATGTCCGGAGGGCATTGCCTAGTCAGTAGCTTGTATCTCTCCTAAGCTTCATAAAGAGTTTCACCCTCCTTCTGCCTGAAGGTCTGAACCTCCAACCTAAGTTTAGTCAGCTTCTTTGGTGGGGAAAATTCAGTGAGAAATTCAGTAACAATCTTTTTCCAAGTATTCAGACTCTCCTTTGGTTGGGAATCTAGCATAGCTTTGCTTTATCCCTCAGAGCAAACGGGAAAAGCATGAGTCTGTACACCTCAGGATTCACTCCATTTGTCTTCACAGTATCACAAATCTGTAGAAAATCAGATATTAATTGATTTGGATCTTCATGAGGAAGTCCATGATACTAGCAATTTTGTTGCACCAGGGTGACCAATTGTGGCTTCAACTCAAAGTTGTTTGCAGCTATAGGAGGCACCACAATACTTTTTCCATATAGATCCGTAATAGGGGCAGAATAAGAGCCAAGCACTCTCCTTTGTTGATCATCCCCATTCGGATTTGCCACATTGGCATTAACAGCATTATTATTATCCATAGTGGACTCTACAGCCTTGTAAGGTCTTGCTTGTTGTAAACGTCGCCTGAAAGTTCTTTCAGGTTCAGGATCAAAGTCTAAGAGATGTTCTTTGTCTCTGTTCCTGTGCATACACAAACAGAAGACAAGAAAAGATGGGACTCTCTACGTCAGAGTGCAGAGAAGTCCTTGTGAGGTAACCTGTGTAAAATAATAAAATAAAAAAACTAAATAAATAAATAAATAAATTCAAAAATAATAACTGAAATTAAAAAAAATTGAAAATTTAAAAGGAAAAATAAACAAGAAAATTAAAATAAAATCAACTGGGTAACACCAAACTTAATTTCAAAAATTAAGAAAAGAAAAAAAGAAAAAAAATATTAATACTAAAGTTTTATTTTTATTTTTATTTTTATTTTTATTTGTTTGAAATTAATAAAGCAAAATTAAAATAAAATTAAAACTAAGAGAAATAAAATTAAAACTAAGGAAAAAAAATGAATATATAAAGAAAGAAAACGAAATGAAATAAAATAAAGTAAATAACAAAAAACCGACAGAAGGTTTGAAAAGAAATAAAAAAAATGGATTAAATAAATCAAAAAAAAATAAAACAAACTAATGAAATAAACAAAACGAAAGTGAGAAAAAAATAAAAAAAATAAAAAAAAAGAGGAACGAAAGTAAAAGAAATAAAAAGAAAAATGGGGTAGGGGTGAACGAAAATAAGGAAAAAAAGAACAATTAAAAATTAAAAAGAAATCTAATTAAAGTAAAAATTATCTAATCTAAGAAATTAAACAACGAATAGTTGTCAATCACAGTCAATCTCCAGCAACAGCGCCAAAAACTTGGTGCGGATTTTCTAACCACAAACTAACCGGCAAGTGCACCGGGTCATACCAAGTAATACCTTATGTGAGTAAGGGTCGATCCCACGCGGATTGATGGATTAAGCAACAACAGTGTTTGATAGGCTTAGTTAGACAAACAGAAAATAGTATTTGGAAGTTTAAAAGCATTAACAGTAAATTTAGAATATTAAAGATAGGCAGATAAATAAGTTGGAAATAAAATATTGAGAAGGCACTTAAGGATTCAGAGTTATCTATTTTTCCGGATTTACTTTTCTTACTAACTATTTTAATTATGTAGGATTTAATTTATGGCAAATTATATGTGACTAGACCCTAATTCCTTAGACCTTTCTAGTCTCCTCTAAAATTCATTAACTGCCAATTCCTTGGTCAATTAATTTCAATTAGAAGCTACATGATCAAATTCCAGTTTATATGCCACAAAAACTCTAATTACCCAAAAATAAAAGGATTATATGTCACGTATCCCGTTAAATCCAGATAATTAAAATTTAGGAGAATATGTTTTCAAGCCGTTGTTCAAGTAAAGAGCTTTTCCAAGTTATACAAGTACTCAAATAGAAAGAGGGTTATACTTTCGTTCCACCCAAATTCATAAGATAAAGAGCGAAAACAATTCTTAAATTATAAATCCATACATGAATTAAAATAGATAAACTAATAAAATCAATCCATACAAATAGACAGAGCTCCTAACCTTAACAATGGAGGATTAGTTCCTCATGGTTCAGAGTAGAAAACTAGGATTACGGAATGTAAATTTGTATAGAATTGGAAGTCTGGAATAGAATAATGTTGAGGTGGTATTCCCCTATTTATATCTAATCCTAATTAATTTAAAATCTATCTTTAAGACTAACATAATATCTTTTTCTATTTTTAAAATTTGAATTTAAATTAGAACTAATTATAGCAATCATCAAATCTTCAATTAATGGATGGGGACCACTTGGCTTCACTAGGATCCATGCCTAACTTGGACTTGGCAGCATGAATTAGAGTTTAGTTGAGTGAAGTTGGGCATAACTTGGGCTTTAGTGCTCCTAACTTGAAGTGGGCAGGACCAATCTCGCGTATTGTTGTTGTGTCTTGCGAGTTTGGAGAAGAAGTATGGACTATTATATATCGTTGGAAAGCTCTGGAAGTTAGCTTTCCAACGCCACTAGAATCGCGTCCATTGGAACTCTGTAGCTTGAGTTATTCAGGTTTGAGTGCCGAGAGGTCAGGGTTGGTAGCATCATTCGCCTTCATCTCTTCTTCTGCAGAAACTCCATCAAATCCAGCTGAAAATGCTACCTAAAATAAACAGAATTGCACAAGACTTAAAGTAGTATCCATATTGGCTAAAAGATAATTAATTCTTTATTAAACTCAACAATTTAGATGCAAATTCATTAGGAAAAGATAGGAAATATACTCACGCATCAGTAGCGCATGTCACGCGTACGCGTCGATTGACGATATTCCTTGTCACGCGTACACGTCAGGCACGCGTACGTGTCACTTGTCTTTTGTGCTAGGCACGCGTATGCATCGGGTACGCGTACGCGTCGATCCTCGCTGGTTGTCTCCTTTATTTTTTGTGTTCCTTCCATTTTTGCAAGCTTCCTTTCCATCCTCTAAGCCATTCCTGCCCTATAAAGCCTGAAAGCAACATACGGATCACAGTATCGAATGGTATAAAGGGGAGTTAAAAATGTATAATTTATAGGCTTAGGAAGCAAATTTTCAATTATAGCACAGAATTAGGACGGAAAATGTAAAACATGCGAATTATATGAATAAGTGTGAGTTTAGTGGATAAAATCCACTCAATTAAGTACAAAATGTACCACGAAATAGTGGTGCATCACACGACGCCATGCGACATCAATTTTACGCGTGCGCGTCGATGAGTTCATCCCAAATCCTTGATTTTCCATGGTTTCTCCACTTTGCATGCTTTTCTCTTCATTCCTTTTATCCATTCCTAGCCTTTTTAACTTGAATTCACTAACAAACACATCAAGGCATCTAGTGGAATCAAAGGTGAATCAAAATTAGCAAATTAAAGGCTTAAAAATCATGTTTTTACACTTAACCACAAATTAGGAGAAAATTATGAAATCATGCTATTTCAATGAATAAATGTGGGAAAAGATGATAAAATCCACTCAATTAAGCATAAAATGTACCACGAAATAGTTTTGCATCAAATCTCCCTACACTTAAACCAAGCATGTCCTCATGCTAAGAATAAAGAAGCACAAGAAAAGGGGTATGAACATTTATTTAATGCAAAGAAACTATGCAAACCTATCTACATGCATGCAACTAAATGCAAAGTGATTCTACCTACTTGGTTAAAAATGAATCAATCTCCAGGAACATATATGAACATGTAGGGCTAAGGTCATATGGCGACTCACAACTCTACCAATTGAAATATCAAAATGAATTTTAAATAGACTTGCAAGAAGAAAGCTCATGAAAGCCAGGAACAAGGAATTGAGCATCGAACCCTCACCGGAAGTGTATCCGCTCTAGTCGCTCAAGTGTATAGGGTTGATCACTCAATTCTCCTCTAATCATGCTTTCCAAGATTTGTTTTTCATGTAACAATCAACAATTATTCAATGCATGCATACATTTATCATGAGGACTTATTCATAGGTTGTAATGGGGCTAGGGTAAAGGTGAGGATGCATATGGTAAAGTGAGCTTGAACTTTGAATCTTTGATTAACCTAAACTCTCACCAAACACATATAACAACCTATACAATTCTAATACAATACCTAGCTACCCATGATTCCCACTTTTTCACATACTCATGTATTTTCTTTAATTCACATTCCATATGCATTGTTATTATTACTTTGCTTTGGGGCATTTTTGTCCCCTTTTTATTGCATTTTTTTCTATGTATATATATATATTTTTTTCTTTTGATATATATTTTTCTTTATTTTGTATAATTTTTTTGTTTTTGCAACAAAGTATATACAAACAAATCAATGCATATGGTTTACACATAATTAATACATGAGTATGTACTACAATTGGGACAATGGTTGGTAAAAGGTAGGCTATTTGGGTAAGTGAGCTAAATGAAATGATGGCCTCAATCATATAAATACATGTATACATGGAATAATGGACATAAAGAATCAAACAAATCAAATATTACAATCATAGAAAGAGAATAATACACACAAGAATGGAAATAAGTGGTTATAAGATGTAACCACACAATTGGGCTCAAAAATCACATGCTTGTGTTCTTAGCTCAAAAACCATGTTTCAAAATAAAATCTTCAAGTAAGTTCCACAAAAAAAATTTTTCAAATTGGTAGGGTGCCCTATAACAATTTTTCTTGGGAGAGAAATCATCACCCTAACCAAGTAGTCCTAACATAAAAAGAAAGTGGTAAAAATATGTACAAATTCTAACTAACATGCACCCTAACATGCAATGCAACAACTAACTACAAAGAAAATTAAGATTTGGTGTTGAAAAAGGAAATTGTTACCGATGGAGATCGGTCGGACGACCTCCCCGCACTTGAAGATTGCACCGTCCTCGGTGCATGCAAAGAAGAGCAAGGTGGACGGGTTGCTACAACCGATGAGCTTCCTCAAAAGATTGTGCGAGTGGACTTGTTTGTTGCCCCATTTTGAAGCTTTTCCTTTCCCTCTTAGTGGCCAACCTAAAAGGGAAGAAAAAAAAAAGAAAATTAAGCCTATAACAAAGATATCAAAGCAATAGAACATAGGCGGGGGCTAATGCTAAATACGAGTAAGGTTTTCACTACATGTTAGCTACCCATGTAAGTGAGAGAGCAATATAGGCAAAGAGCATATCAACTAATACTTGATGCAAGAGGGAATTCAAAGTATAAGTGAATAACATGAAGAGCATGTTGAGCATCAAGTTCAAACAAGAAAGAGTGGGTCATGAAAGACAATAGAAGTTCATATCAATGCACAAAGGATGCAAGAGTCATCAAAGATTAAGCATTGAATTAGAATTTTCATCACCCAACAATATCAAACAAGTTAAGAAGCACCAAGATTAACCAATAAATTCTCAACAATTGAGTAGGAGAGTTCAACACCATTATTAAAATAAGAAATTTAGAAAAGAAAATAAGAACAAGCTATAAGAACAAAATTAAAATGCAATGAATACAAGTATGAAAATATAATAAACAAAAGGAAATGAAAGATGAGAAAAATAAAAAGTGAGAATATATATTTTTTCTTTTTTATTTATTATTTAATTATTTATTTATTTATTTATTTATTATTATTTTTTTTATATTTAATTTTTTTTATATGGGAGAAAGGAAGAAAATGAGAAAGGAAGAAGAGAGAAGAAGAAAGGTAGAAAGAAAGAAGAAGGAAAGAAGAAAGAAGAATAAAGGAGAAATGAGAAGAAATAGGGCGTGAAACGATGCGTAAGCGTGGAAGGCAGCAGGGACGCGTCTCCCATGCGTACGCGTGGATTTTTGCACAAATTTGGCACAAAGTAGGCACAACTCTCTGGTTTTTGTACCAGAGGCCTAAAATGCCAAATGATGCCTAAGCGTCACCCACGCTTATGCGTGGGGTGACCTTTTTGTTTTTTAGAAGCATACAAATAGAATTTAACACTCTCCTAACCTATAAAGATTCTAAATCAACCAAAATTCAAATTTAACAAAAATCTTTTAGTTCTTTTTGAAAAATTTTCAAAGACAAAACAAAAAAAACTTGCACTTCAAGCAAAATGCAATTCAAAAACAACTATTCTAATCAAAACATGAATCTAACAAGTAACTGATGAGCGGATATTTTATACGCTTTTTGGGGTTAATTTCATGTAGTTTTTAGGATGTTTTAGTTAAGTTTTTAGTATATTTTCATTAGTTTCTAGGAAAAATTCATATTTCTGGACTTTACTATGAGTTTGTGTGCTTTTCTGTAATTTCAGGTATTTTCTGGCTGAAATTGAGGGAGCTGAGCAAAAATTTGATTCGGGCTGAAAAAGGACTGCTGATGCTGTTGGATTCTGACCTCTCTGAACTCAGAATGGATTTTCTGGAGCTACAGGAGTCCAATTGGCGCGCTTCTAATTGCGTTGGAAAGTAGACATCCAGGGCTTTCCAGAAATATATAATAGTCTATGCTTTGCTCAAGGATAGATGACGTAAACTGGCGTTCAACGCCAGTTCCATGTTGCAATCTAGCATCCAGCGCCAGAAACAGGTTACAAGTTGGAGTTCAACGCCAGAAATAGGTTACAACCTGGCGTTGAACGCCCAAAATAGCCCAGGCATGTGAGAAGCTTTAGTCTCAGCCCCAGCACACACCAAGTGGGCCCCAGAAGTGGATTTCTGCACTATCTATCATAGTTTACTCATTTTCTGTAAACCTAGGTTACTAGTTTAGTATTTAAAACAACTTTTAGAGATTTATTTGGTATCTCATGACATTTTAGATCTGAAATTTGTACCTTTTGGCAGCATGAGTCTCTAAACCCCATTGTTGGGGGTGAGGAGCTCTGCAGCGTCTCGATGAATTAATGCAAGTACTTCTATTTTCTATTCAAACATGCGTGTTCCTATTTAAGATATTCATTCGCGCTTAATTATGGAGAAGGTGATGATCCGTGACACTCATCACCTTCCTCAACCCATGAACGTGTGCATGACAACCACTTCTGTTCTATATTAGATTGAATGAGTATCTCTTAGATTCCATAATCAGAATCTTCGTGGTATAAGCTAGAATTGATGGCGTCATTCAGGAGAATCCGGAAAGTCTAAACCTTGTCTGTGGTATTTCGAGTAGGATTCTGGGATTGGATGACTGTGATGGGCTTCAAACTCGCGAGTGCTGGGCGTAGTGACAGACACAAAAGGATAATAAATCCTATTCCAGTATGATCGAGAACCTCTAGATGATTAGCCGTGCTGTGGCAGAGCATTTGGACCATTTTCACTGAGGAGATGGGAAGTAGCCATTGACAACGATGACACCTTACATAGAGCTTGCCATGGAAGGAACTTTGCACTTTTTCATGCATGAGGGAAGAGGAATACAAGAGAAAAGCTGAAATTCAGAAGACAAAGCATCTCCAAAACCCCAATATATTCTCCATTACTGCATAATAAGTATTTATTTCATACTCTCTTATTTTTCGTAATTCAATTTGATAAGTGAATTATTTTCCTGACTAAGAGTTACAAGATAACCATAGATTGCTTCAAGCCAACAATCTCCGTGGGATTCAACCCTTACTCACGTAAGGTATTACTTGGACGACCCAGTGCACTTGCTGGTTAGTTGTGCGGAATTACATAGTGTGAAGTAATTTTCGTGCACCAGTAACCTAGTAATCAAAGCAAAATATGCTAAAGTATGAAAATAAGAAATCTACCTAACAATGGCAACCCAATTCATTCATTGATTATATATACAAGAGAATGGAAAAAGTTTACCATGGTGGGGTGTCTCCCACCTAACACTTTTATTTTAAGTCTTTAAGTTGGACCATTGATGGGGTACTTGCTAGGGTGGTTTATATTTGAACTCTTTCTTGAATCCCCACCAATGCTTGCATTTCCAATGTCCTCCGGGATCCCAAAATAAGCGCGTCAAGCCACCAAGAGATCTCAAGCGAGTACCAAGGCCCCAAATTTGATGATTATCTATGTATATTCTGGGGTCCCATACTTTGTTTGTCAACCCTTTTTCTTCTTGAACTTCATGCTTCCAATTGGTTGACAAACTTATTGAATTCTCCTTATAACTCCTATTCATCATCCTAAATCCCTTGAATTGAGCTTCACTCCACCCATGAATCCTAAAATTTGAGCTTCCTTCCACTATGCACCTTGATTTTTGTTGCCAACCAACACCCAATTCGTTTCTACTTTCTAACCCACTCATATCTCTAAGTTGACCATCCGTTTCTAACAATGCATATTGATATGGGCCAAGGAAATTAAAAGATGAGATGATTAACCATTCAACTTGTAATTTGGATAGTGACTTAGCAAGGAAGATATCCAATGGTCTTGACATTGTAGGCTCAACTTCCTTTGGTTCCTCCTTAATGACTTCCATCTTTTGATAACCTTCTTCAATTTCCTCTTGTTTGCTAACTCCTTCCAACTCTTTCTCATTAATCAAAATGTGTGTTGGAGGGTGTATACATTCCTCCTCAACATTGGTTTCACTTTCAATAGAAGAAGCTTCAACAAGATCACCATTGTCACTTGGTGTAGAGTTGTCTTCAATGATGGAGCTTCCTTCTTGTCCAACCTCCCCTAGATCTTCTTCAACTATTCCTTCATCTTCAAGGGTCTCTACTACCTCCACCTTTTGGGCCTCCTCTTACTTCTCTTGAAGTATGGATGAGTGAATCCGATCCATTAATTCCCTAAGACGATCCCTTCTCTCTTGTTCCATTCAATCGCATAATTAGGATCATGTTGCTCTTGGATTGATGGATATGGATGTTCTTTCATGGAGGGTGGCGGTGGAAAGGAGAATTTGTCATGTGGTTGGAAAGGAGGTTCATCAAAGCTTGGAGGTTGGAAGGTGTTTTGGTTGTTGGTAGAAGATAGAGGTATACGCGATATAAGCTCTTGGAGGGCGGAGGTGAAACCGGTGAGTGCGGTTTGGAACTCTTCTTGCTCTTGAGAAATGATACCTAGTGTATCATCCATGGGGTAGTGATGTTGAAGTGGTGGTGGTTCCATGGGTGCTTGTTCATAATGGTTGTAAGTGTGTGCATATGGAGGATATGGATTAGGATTATATGGAGGTGATTGATGGAAATATGGTGTGGATTGGGAGTATGGTGGTTGGAATGATGGAGTTTGAGGACTATGTTGGAAGTATGGTGCATGGAATGATGGTGGTTGAGTGGCATAATCATGATAAGAACCATCATATCCATTGGAATGATATGCATCATAGGAGGGGTTGCAATCATGGTAGCCTGGTTGAGGAGGTTGCCATGATGATTGCAGATTGCTCATATGGATGTGGCTCTCTTCTCAAGAATTAATCTCTCCTATAATGTGAGCCATCATTTAAGTTTCCATTACCTACAACATAGTCATAACCATATCCAAAACCACAAGGATGAGAATTCACATGGACAAGGGAAAATCAAAACAAAAATCTCAAAGACACAAAGAAAGAGTAAACTCCTAATTACTAGCAAAACCAAGAGATAACCAAAAAGCAAGATATTCACAATATTAACATATTCACAATAGCCAATAACATAACACCATTGCAACTCCCCGGCAACGGCGCCATTTTGATGAGTGAATTTTCGTATGGTTTAGAATTTGATAAATGAAATCTCGTTGCAAGTATAATTTCTAAACCAACAAATAATCCTCTCATGCAAAAAATTGTTTGTCACAAGTACAAATCCCAATAAAAATAACCGAAGTATTTAAACCTTGGGTCGTCTCTCAAAGGAATTGCAGGGAAGTGTTCTTGTTATTGGTTATGGGACAAGTATTTTGGGGTTTTGAATAAGGGACAAGAAATGTAAATAGCAAAAGAAGTAAACTAATAACTAAGAAAACTCTTGGCAAGGAATGAGAATTAGAAGTCCTATCCTCATTATCATCATCAATTGTGATGAGAATTGTCCATTGCTCCACTTAGTCAACCTCTAACTATGAAGGAAAGTCAAGTGGAGATAATCAATTTGAGTCCACAAGTCCTAGTCAAATCCTAAGGAAAGACTAGAGTTAGTATCATTCAAATCAATTAGCAATTCCAATTATCAATCAACAAAAGAGTTTGATAACTCAAGAGTCTCTAATTACTCAACCCAAGCCAAGAGGAGAAAAAGTCTACTCTAACATCCTTCCAAGCATTTTGTCAAACACTTGGAAGGCACAAAAGAAAAGCAAGATAAAATTGCAAGAAATATAGATCTACAACTACCAATTGCAAGGAAAGTAATGACAACAATTCAAATCAACAATAGAAGAAATCAAACATAAATTGCATTAAAAGAAAAATAGAAGAACCAAGAGTGCATCAACAACAGAGTAAACAATTACAAGGATTAAAATGCTAAACTAAGAAAGCAAAGGTACAAGAACAAGAAATTGTAAAGGAAAAGTAAATCAAAGCATGCATTAAACCTAGATCTAAGAAATCCTAATCTCCATCTAACCTAATTCTAGAGAGAAGAGAGAGCTTCTCTCTCTAGAAACTAACTGAAGCATGGTGTAAACTAAACTATGTGTTCCCCCTTGACTCCTCTTGATTTTAGCATGTAATAGGCTCAGAAAATGAGTTGGATTTGGGCCTGGGAAGCCCAGAAATTGCCCCCAACATTTTCACTTTAATGAGGTCATGGTGCACGGAATCACAATCACACTTTTGCAATTCCGTACAACTAACCAGCAAGTGCACTGGTCGTCCAAGTAATACCTTACGTGAGTAAGGGTCGATCCCACAGAGATTGTTGGCTTGAAGCAATCTATAGTTATCTTGTAAATCTTAGTCAGGAGATTAATGATAAAAATTACTTTTGTTTATGAAAACTAAATAACATAAAATAACAGGTTACTTGTGATTCAGTAATGAGAAACAGGCTGAGGTTCCGGAGATGCTCTGTCTTCTGAATCTCTGCTTTCCTACTGTCTTCTTCTTCATGCACGCAAGGCTCCTTCCATGGAAAGCTGTATGTTGGTGGATCACCGTTGTCAGTGGCTACCAGCCATCCTCTCAGTGAAAAGGGTCCATGTACATGGCAAATCATCTGTTGGTTCTTACTATTGTTGGAATAGGATCCATTGATCCTTTTGCACACTGTCACTGCACCCAGCATTCATGAGTTTGAAGTTCGTCACAGTCAACCCTTCCCAGATCCTACTCAGAATACCACAGACAAGGTTTAGACTTTCCGGATCTCAGGAATGCTGCCAATTGATTCTAGCTTATACCACAAAGATTCTGATCTCACAGATTTAAATGCTCTGTTGTCAGGAGAGGCAATCAAACTCATGAACCAGGAACCAAAGAGATACACACTCAATCTAAGGTAGAATGGAAGTGGTTGCCAGGCACGCGTTCATAGGTTGAGAATGGTGATAAGTATCACGAATCATCACATTCATCATGTTGAAATGCGAGTGAATATCTTAGAATAGAAACAAGCATGATTGAATGGAAAACAGTACTAATTGCATTAATTCATCGAAACACAGCAGAGCTCCTCACCCCCAACCATGGATTTTAGAGACTCATGCCATAGAAGAAACAAAATTCGGATGTAAAAATGTCATGAGATCCATAGTAAGTCTCTAAAAGTAGTTTTTATACTGAACTAGTGACCTAGGTTTACAGAAAATGAGTAAACTAAGATAGCTAGTGCAGAAATCCACTTCCGGGGCCCACTTGGTGTGTGCTTGGGCTGAGCATTGAGCTTTACACCTGTAGAGGCTTCTCATGGAGTTAAACGCCAGGTTGCAGCCTGTTTGTGGCGTTTAACTCTGGTTTGTAACCTCTTTCTGGCGTTTAACTTTAGAATAGGAAAGGAAGTTGGCGTTTAAATGCCAGTTTGCGTCATCAAAGCTCGGGCAAAGTATAGACTATTATATATTTCTGGAAAGCCCTAGATGTCTAATTTCCAACAAAATTGAGAGCGTGCCAATTGGGTTTTTGTAGCTCCAGAAAATCCATTTCGAGTGCAGGGAGGTCAGAATCCAACAGCATCTGCAGTCCTTTTTCAGCCTCTGAATCAGATTTTTGCTCAGGTCCCTCAATTTCAGCCAGAAAATACCTGAAATCACAGAAAAACATACAAACTCATAGTAAAGTCCAGAAATGTGATTTTTTCATAAAAACTAATAAAAATATACTAAAAAGTAGCTAAATCCTACTAAAAACTATATGAAAATACCCCAAAAAAGCGTATAAAATATCTGCTCATCAAGTCACATGCGAGCATCGATGCGTACGCGTCGCCATGCGACTTCAATTCCCCGCGTGCGTGTTTGCTACGCGTGCGCGTCGATGAGTGCATCCTAAATCCTTGATTTTCCATGGTTTCTCAACTTTGCATGCTTTTCTCTTCATTCCTTTGATCCATTCCTAGCCTTTTTAACCTGAATTCACTAATAAACACATCAAGGCATCTAGTGGAATCGAAGGTGAATCAAAATTTGCAAATTAAAGGCCTAAAAAGCATGTTTTCACATTTAAGCACAAATTAGGAGAAAATTATGAAACCATGCTATTTCATTGAATAAATGTGGGAAAAGATGATAAAATCCACTCAGTTAAGCATAAAATGTACCACGAAAGAGTGGTGCATCATCCCCCTTCTCTGCTGTCATGGGTGGGTGCTGCGCAAGGGAAGATTGTGTTCAATCTTCTTCAGTCGTTGTTGCCACCGTGGAGCCTCGTCGCCATTACTGATGCTTTCACGCTTTTCTCTCAGGGTAAGTTTCTGCCACCATGTTGTTTTTTATTCTTTTTTTTCAAAACCCTAAATTTAAGTTAATATATTAGTTTAAGTTAGATTAATTTTGTTATATTAGGCTAAAAATAGATTGATAGTGTTATTCAAGCGAACTATGATAAATAGAGCTCATGTCGAAGGATCCCTATTGTAACACCCTAACCTTTAGCACGTCATGATCGTACCAAAAGTGAACTGTTACTAAGCTGTTTTTCCTATTTACTATTTAATATTGAGCCTTTAGTTGAATATCGCGTTTCAATTTTATCGGATGTACCAGAAAATTTTGTTTCTATTAACTAAAATCATATATCAAAGATCACCAAACAATAGTAATCACATATTTATTACTAATAATAAGCGTTATACAAATAAATTCAACATGAAACTCGAATACAATTCCTATCCCTCTGTATAAAATAAAATCTTAAATGAAAGAGGCGAGGGAATTCTATGAAAGCAACTCAACACATAAACTTAACTCAAATAAGACTAATAATCACCCGCAGCTTCAAATTGAGTCTTCAAACCTTTGTCACTGAAAGGGTGGAAGATTTTGGGGTGAGAACAAACCACATGTTCTCAGTAGGGAATGGGAATGCCGTAAAAGTAATGATTAAGATGCAAATAGTTAACTTTACTTAATAAAACTGTTTCTATCAAACCTTTGAAAATACTTTTTAATTTTACTTTAGATAATTAGTTACTTTTCTTTAAATTTCTAAACTCAATAGATTTCAGTCACAAAACTTGTCATACCAACTATCTCTTAGCCACCTAATTAATTCTTAGTCACAACAATAGTTATTAATCACCTCAGTTCATTCACAAATCAATAGCACAAGTAAGAGATTCAATTCAACACACAAACAAGTCACAATAAGACACACAACACAATCACAAAGAAGTAATATAATCAAACACAACCAAATGCATAGGCGCAAACATTATGATGCATGCATATTCCTAGCGCAGGCCATGAACTCATGCGTCGGTTGTCTACCCGCAACCCGACGTTACTCGAGGCGAACCCCAAATATGATTTCTTTACTGAGTCAGTTAGACACCTTGGCATCACAGTTAGGCCTCATCATAATAATATCTTAATGTGTATCATAGTAAGAAATAGTGCTATCAGTTAGGCAAACATTCCTGCATTAGCAATCTCAGGCTATCAGTTAGGCGGGCCCTTTCGCATTAGCAATTTGGCACAAGGCCTATTCACATTTCATTTTCATGAATCATAATCTATTTCAATTATTTATTACACTCGTGACTTTTCGTTTTCTTTCTTTTCATTATACCTCCATATCACCAATTACATACTCATACCTCCGCATTACTGCTTAACTATACATACCTCTGCAACACCTTATTCTTATTCACACCTCTGTATCACCATACATTCATTCACCTATAATAACCTCAAAACATTTAATAAAAGTTCCTCTTCTTAATAAACCGAACTCAAATTATCACTTAAAACAAGAATCTTTTCTCAATAGGGTAAACATAGAACATAATACTTTTCTTGAAAAACTGAAAACAAAATAGAATAAGGCTTAAATTAAGTTTTCCTTTGAATAATGCTTTAAGCAAAGCCTCAAAGTGTTATAAAAATTTCTGCAGCATTTCCTCTAAAATTTGGGCTTTGCCACCCTTCCAGGGTCTCTACCAAACCATTTTCAATTCTTAAAAATCATTGATAAATCCAACAAACCATATCCATTATCAAAGCATTTATAAATCTAAAAGCTAATTAGTTTCAATATCAAATTATTTTTAACTCTTCATTTCTTATCAATAAATCAACCAACACTTTCTCAAACTCTTTCTGACAATTTTAACCCAAGTCATTCCTTACTTTAGAAATATAAATCATACCTTTCAATATTAAACCATTTTCTTGATATGTGTAAACATGTAAACCTATTCTTTTCTCAAAATAAAAACATTTCTTAAAATAAGCTTATAAGTCGGATTTCCAAATCAAAATCACCTTTTTGTATATCTTTATAAAAATTTGGACAGGACCTCCCTTAACATTCGAATTCAACACCCTTACGGGCTCCTTCATTCTCTCAACAATTCCCAAATCATTGCAACAGTACTCGCTATTATCAAGCAAATCTCAAATCGTCAATCAAATTAAGAAATTAACATGACTAGAACTTCCAGCAACATTCACAGCATCAATCCAAACATAATTCATATCTTAGTTTAACAAACAACACTAATTAAACACCATTCACAACTACAATTCAACAAGTTCACATCAATTAGTAATACTAGACTCTGGTGAATTATTTGCAATTATTCAATAAGCTTTTTAGGCATTCTAAAATTAAAACATCTAATTTTAAAAGCAAGCCCCCTACCTAGAACAGTCAAAAACCACAAAGCCAAACGGGTATGAAAAACCCTTTTCTCTTTGCCTGAAATCAACGACATCAAAACGACCATTTTCCATAACGGTGTTAGCCATAGAAGCACCATATAACAATAGTGACTCAACCCTGAGACATTTAATGTCGTGAAAACCTTAGTAATATATAACAAAACGGTGACTATAAAGGTTTCTGAGTAAGACAACCTACTGTATTCAGAGAAAAATCTAAAGAATGGAGCAGCTACAGCTCCGGTGATGACATTCGGTGCCCGAAACGGTGGTAAGAAACTCTGGAGGTTGATGAGATATTTTGGTGAAAAATAAATTTCTCCCAAAACACACAAATCTAACCGGCAAGTGTACCGGGTCGCATCAAGTAATAATAACTCACATGAGTGAGGTCGATCCCACAGGGATTGAAGGATTGAGCAATTTTAGTTTAGTGGTTTATTTAGTCAAGCGAATCAAGATTTGGTTGAGTTGTTTGCAATTGGCAGAAACTAAATTGCTTGAAATGTAAAGGGGAAGGGGAAATTGCAGTAAATTAAAGAACAGGAAAGTAAATGTGCTGAATCTTAAAGTGCAAGTAATATAAATTGCAGAAACTTAGATTGCAAGAAATGTAAATAACTGAAGCTTAAAGTGCAAGAAATGTAAATTGCTTAAATGATAAAAGGAATTGGGAATTGGGATTGTAGAATTTAAACAAGCAAAAGTAAATTGCATCAAACAGCAAAGCAGAAGATGAATTGAATTAGACTGGATCTCAAACAGAAACGTAAAAATGCTTTGAGAATTGTAAAGACAGAAAGGCAGTGCTTAAATTGCAGCAATGTAAAAGAGGTTGAAGATCTCAGGGTGGAAGAGACTAGATAACAAGTCTAGATCTCAAATCCTTCCTTGATCCAACAAGAACAATTGCAAAAGAAGTAAAGAAAAGTAAATTGCAGAAGTGTAGAAGAATACGCAGTAAATAGCAAATGAAATTCAATTATGCAGAAGAAGTAAACAAGAGATCTCAAGGTGAGATTGAAACAGAAGTTCTTCAATTCTTCACCCAAGATCCAAAGCAAGAAAATAAAAGAGTGCTCAAGCAAGAACCAAGAAGAAGAGAGATCAATTCCCCTTCTCAATTCTCCCCGGAAATTCAAAGTAAAAGCTCAAAAATAAAAATGACAATTAAAAGGAAAAATTCAAAGTAAAAAGTAGCTCTCCCATTACATCAAACTAACTCCTATTTATACACTTTCTATTCTTGGATTTTGGAATTTGGATGGGCTTTTGATTTGGTGAAGAAATGAATTAAATTGGAGTTTTAATTTCATTTTCAGCCCAAGTTGCATCTCCCAGGGGAAAGCTCAGTTGGAAAATCCAACTTAGCTTTCAAGCATGCTGCCCATGTTGTTTGTGGTGCGCAAGGCTTCCTTGGTTGAGTGTCAATTGCACTAGAGCTCAGTTGGAAAATCCAACTTAGCTCTAGGCCGTGTTCTTGTTGTGCGCATGGCAAGCTTGGTGCGCCAAAATTGCTGGGCCTTGGTGTCATGACCGTGTCAAATTGTGGAGGCTTGGGGAGGGTTGATGCTCAGTTGGAAAATCCAACTGAGCTTTCCATGTAGCGCCTTGTTTGCGACTTCAAGGTCCCAGGTTCAAAACTTGGTGGAGGAAGTCTTGGAGCTAATTTCCTTGGTTGAGTGGGTGTTCCTCCCTTGTGTTTCCAAGAATTCCCAAGTTCAAATCCTGGAGGAAGCATTTTAGCTATTTATTCTTGAATTCCCTTGCAAGGAGTAGCGTGTGGTTCCAAGTTCGAATCCTAGAGGAAGCATTTTGGCTTATTTTTCATGATTTTCCTTATGCCTAGCAATATAATGTAGCGCTCCATTAAGTAAAGCAATTGAGCGCCTTTGCCTCCATGGAGTAGCGCCTTCTTGTCATCCCTCAGGTGCAAGGTTCAAGTCTTGGTGGCTTCATTTATGGGATTTTTACTTTGAATTAATTTTTGAGAGCCCCCGATAAAGCTCACTTAGTTAACTGAGCTTTATGCCATTTCCTTGCTTTCTTTAGTGCTCAGTTAACTTTTCCAACTTAGCTTCCATTCTTCCTTGATTTTTGACACGCTTTTTCTCTCTTGAGCACGCTTGTGGCTTCCTTTGGAACGTTTCTTATGCCACGCTTTTCTTCTTTTCTTCTTTCTTCACCTACAAGTAATCAAAACAACCAATCAAACTATCACTAAATTCACAAGGTTTATAAATCATTAAAATTCAATTAAATTTAGCTTAAACCTCATGATTTAACATCAATTACATGGTGGTTGATTGATTCAAAGAAGTCATGCATTTTTAATCCAAATTACTTTCTTAGAATGCAAGAAAGTGCATAAAACCTAATAAAAACAAAGAAAAAGGCTAGTGAAACTAGGCTAAGATGACTTGTCATCACAACACCAAACTTAAACCTTGCTTGTCCCCAAGCAAGCAGTAAAACATAAGGAAAATTACTAGAAGCAGAGAAGTGTATAAGCCTTTTATTAGAAGACATTGAATACTGGTAAACGGGGTTTTTATGCATGGTATCTTAGGGATTTTTATCTGGGGCTGAGACATCAACATTCCTTTGGATCCTTACTTGAATTACACAAAAAATGAGACTTGTTATCGCTTGGGATTTTTTTTCTTTCTTGGCTGAGGCTTAATGCTATGTGGTAAGGCAGCTTTTTAGAGTAAGCTTTCAGCCAACATTCCCGCCCCAGTTGGTTCAAGATGCTAGGTGTTGAAACACCCCTATGGGCTTACTTGCTCAAGCCTCTCCTTAGCACACACACGTCACAGGCATTTAGCTTGTTTTGTTCATCTCTATTTATTCTTTGGAAATTGATGCCCAGCACCTCTTTGGGTTACTAAATGCTTTATCTCAAAGTAGCTCTTGATGGTGGACTTTCGGTTGGCAATCCCGGGTTAGTTAACCCAAGTTGCCGGGTGATGAAGCACCCCTTAGAACCTAGTTATCCAAGCTTATCTTTGTACAAGAACATCACAGGCATTTATCCAAATTTGCAGCCATTGGTGCCTAGCCTTGTGTATTTCTTTTTGCTTCTTTCTTTTGCATTTTTCTCTTTCATTTTGGACCTTTTTCATTTGTCAAGTCTCATGAAATGTAACTCAAGTTTATATCACAAAGTCATGCCAGCATTCAGCCTTATTTATAAATCACCTAATGAACCAGCACATACCACCACATAATCTTATTTTGTCTCATATCATACCAGACTTTTACTCTTTCTCTATTTCACAGTTATTTTTCTTTTATTCAAGCATGAGGAACAAAGCATATAATTCAAGTAAGATGAAAGTGAATCAAGCACTTAGACTAGCAAGCCATAACAGCATGAAAACAAACAAACTTGCAGACAGTAAATGAATCTAGAAAGATACTAATCAACAGGGGACATTTGCACTTTCAATTAACATATTTGAACTAGAATCAGTCAGAGAACAATACAACCTCTTGGAGTCTATTTGTTTCATCTGTGTCATCATTATTGTTGGGTTCCATGTCCTTCCTCTGTCCATGATGATGTACCTTTTCCTCCAAGAGATTGAATGACTTCCTACAAAAGATCTTGAAAGTTGCTTGTTCCCCAAGCACTTGAGAGGTAGTTAGCATGCATGTATGCTTGTGATTCTGTGAACCTAAGTTGGTGTGGGAACACCAAACTTAGTTCCTTGCCTACTTCTATATGTAGCAAAATAAATACATGCATGAAACATCAAGTACTTTTATTAAGGAAATAAACTATGGACTAGAAAACAAACTATGAACTAGAAAACAACTAAAAACTAGAAACATGACAATTGTTAAGCAGTTTCTCTGATGGTTTGGAGCCGATACTGATCATGCTGAGGGTGCAATGTGTTCTTAATGAAATTTTTGGTGGAACACCAAACTTAGCATCCAACATTCACCCCTTAATCATTTTGGTGTGCAACACCAAACTTAGCTCTTTGCAATACTGAGAAATCTACTCAACTCTTTTATTAAATTAGCTATGAAGAGAAAATTACCTCAGGTTGGGTTGCCTCCCAACAAGCGCTTCTTTATTGTCACTAGCTTGACATGTTGTTCTTCACTTTCTTCCTCTTCTTCCAGTTGGTTAAGAGGAATGACCTCAAGGGGGGGAATGTTTCAGCTGTTGTCCCCTTTCTTAGTCTCTTCTCAGCAAGCCTCCTTTTGTACATAGCTTGATTGAGCTTGCTTGCTAGTTCAGGGGAAGGATTGTTTGCAGTTGACCTTTTCTTGAATGTTGTCCTTTGTAGCTTGGTCACAATCCTCTTATCGATGCTTTTGTTAATTGCCTTCACTTCCTTGAGTCCAAGTTTTGGTGGTTGTGTGGTTGTTGGAGTGATTTCTTCATTAAGAGCTTCTTGCATTGGAGGTTCCATGGGCTTTTCCTCTTTGCACTTCTCTGCTTCAGTTGAGTGTGACTTCTCTTGAGTATCTTTCTCCATTTCTTCTTCATGATTTTCCACTAATTCCTTTGGGAGTGAAGTTTCAGGTTCCTCTATCACCTCAATTAGCTTCTGTGAATATGAAGCCACATGTTCAAACGCCTCCACAACCTCCTTTTCTATTGAAATTTTACTTGACACAAAGGCTTCCTCATCTTCCTTTTCCACTTCCTCACTCACAAATTGGTCTTCATCCTTACTGTTTGATGGTTCTAAGTTCCTCTTTGTTTGCTCTAAGGGCCCATTCATCTTCTTGAGGATGGTTTCTTTCCAGGATTGGGGTTGTGTGTATCTTTCCACGAGTTTTCTATGTATTTCAATGGCTTGGCATTGGCTTTCTAAGGGTTCTTTGGACCATTGAAGGTAATCCTCAACTGCTAATTCAAGAGATGAAGGTTGAGAGTAATTTTTGTGACGTGAATGTGTTGTGGTGAAGTTGTGTTGAGGGGTGTGGAATGAGTTGTGTGATTGATGGGATGACTTGTATGGATTTTGGAGGAAACTTTGTGTTGAGGCATAATCAAGTGATGAAGAACTTTTAAATGAGAAACTGGGACGTGAGGATGGATGCTCTTTCATTCCTTGGTGATACTCCCAGCCACCATTAGAATAATGACTTGAATTATTTTGTGGTGGTGGGAAGTATCCCATATGATTCTCTTGCTCATCTTGTGTCTCTGAAGCAAATCTCCATGAATTGGAGTGCTCAGGATCTGTAATTTGTTGGTGATATTCCCAGCCATCATTGGAAATTGGTGATGGTGGGTAACATCCCATAAAATTTTTTTGATCATAAGATGAGTTGAACTCCATTTGAATTTTGGAAAACACAACACCATTGAAAATTGAAATTACTCATATCAGAGATGAGAATTTCTTAGTGAGGCAAAAACTCAAACACCTTGGTTTCAATCTATAACAGAGAACAAAAATAAAGAAAATGCTTGATCTAGACCACCACCTCACTTAATCATTGTCAATCTAATCAATCCCCGGCAACGGCGCCAAAAACTTGATGAGATATTTTGGTGAAAAATAAATTTCTCCTAAAACACACAAATCTAACCGGCAAGTGTACCGGGTCGCATCAAGTAATAATAACTCACATGAGTGAGGTCGATCCCACAGGGATTGAAGGATTGAGCAATTTTAGTTTAGTGGTTGATTTAGTCAAGCGAATCAAGATTTGGTTGAGTTGTTTGCAATTGGCAGAAACTAAATTGCTTGAAATGTAAAGGGGAAGGGGAAATTGCAGTAAATTAAAGAACAGGAAAGTAAATGTGCTGAATCTTAAAGTGCAAGTAATATAAATTGCAGAAACTTAGATTGCAAGAAATGTAAATAACTGAAGCTTAAAGTGCAAGAAATGTAAATTGCTTAAATGATAAAAGGAATTGGGAATTGGGATTGCAGAATTTAAACAAGCAAAAGTAAATTGCATCAAACAGCAAAGCAGAAGATGAATTGAATTAGACTGGATCTCAAACAGAAACGTAAAAATGCTTTGAGAATTGTAAAGACAGAAAGGCAGTGCTTAAATTGCAGCAATGTAAAAGAGGTTGAAGATCTCAGGGTGGAAGAGACTAGATAACAAGTCTAGATCTCAAATCCTTCCTTGATCCAACAAGAACAATTGCAAAAGAAGTAAAGAAAAGTAAATTGCAGAAGTGTAGAAGAATACGCAGTAAATAGCAAATGAAATTCAATTATGCAGAAGAAGTAAACAAGAGATCTCAAGGTGAGATTGAAACAGAAGTTCTTCAATTCTTCACCCAAGATCCAAAGCAAGAAAATAAAAGAGTGCTCAAGCAAGAACCAAGAAGAAGAGAGATCAATTCCCCTTCTCAATTCTCCCTGGAAATTCAAAGTAAAAGCTCAAAAATAAAAATGACAATTAAAAGGAAAAATTCAAAGTAAAAAGTAGCTCTCCCATTACATCAAACTAACTCTTATTTATACACTTTCTATTCTTGGATTTTGGAATTTGGATGGGCTTTTGATTTGGTGAAGAAATGAATTAAATTGGAGTTTTAATTTCATTTTCAGCCCAAGTTGCATCTCCCAGGGGAAAGCTCAGTTGGAAAATCCAACTTAGCTTTCAAGCATGCTGCCCATGTTGTTTGTGGTGCGCAAGGCTTCCTTGGTTGAGTGTCAATTGCACTAGAGCTCAGTTGGAAAATCCAACTTAGCTCTAGGCCGTGTTCTTGTTGTGCGCATGGCAAGCTTGGTGCGCCAAACTTGCTGGGCCTTGGTGTCATGACCGTGTCAAATTGTGGAGGCTTGGGGAGGGTTGATGCTCAGTTGGAAAATCCAACTGAGCTTTCCATGTAGCGCCTTGTTTGCGACCTGGAGGAAGCATTTTAGCTATTTATTCTTGAATTCCCTTGCAAGGAGTAGCGTGTGGTTCCAAGTTCGAATCCTAGAGGAAGCATTTTGGCTTATTTTTCATGATTTTCCTTATGCCTAGCAATATAATGTAGCGCTCCATTAAGTAAAGCAATTGAGCGCCTTTGCCTCCATGGAGTAGCGCCTTCTTGTCATCCCTCAGGTGCAAGGTTCAAGTCTTGGTGGCTTCATTTATAGGATTTTTACTTTGAATTAATTTTTGAGAGCCCCCGATAAAGCTCACTTAGTTAACTGAGCTTTATGCCATTTCCTTGCTTTCTTTAGTGCTCAGTTAACTTTTCCAACTTAGCTTCCATTCTTCCTTGATTTTTGACACGCTTTTTCTCTCTTGAGCACGCTTGTGGCTTCCTTTGGAACGTTTCTTATGCCACGCTTTTCTTCTTTTCTTCTTTCTTCACCTACAAGTAATCAAAACAACCAATCAAACTATCACTAAATTCACAAGGTTTATAAATCATTAAAATTCAATTAAATTTAGCTTAAACCTCATGATTTAACATCAATTACATGGTGGTTGATTGATTCAAAGAAGTCATGCATTTTTAATCCAAATTACTTTCTTAGAATGCAAGAAAGTGCATAAAACCTAATAAAAACAAAGAAAAAGGCTAGTGAAACTAGGCTAAGATGACTTGTCATCAGTGGTGACGCATGATAAACTACTATTTTACGGTTTATTTTGTATTGAATTGAGCGGATTTTACCCATTATTCTCACACGTATTCATATAATTCACATGTTTTACATTTTCCTTCCTAATTTTGTGCTATGATTGAAAACGTGCTTCTTTGACCTTAAAATTGCTAATTTTAATCCTCTCTTATTACCATTCGATGTCGTGATATGTGTGTTAAGTGATTTCAGGTTTTCCAGGGCAGGAATGGCTTAGAGGATGGAAAAGAAGCATGCAAAAGTGGAAGGAACACAAGAAATTGAAGTTTTGAGGATCTGGTAGCGACGCGCACGCGTGGACAACGCGTATGCGTGACTGAGCCAATGTCCAAATGACGCACACGCGTGGTTGATGCCTACGCGTGGCCAGTGAGAATTCCAGCGACGCGTACGCGTGACAAAGCGTCACGTGCTGCAATTTACAGAAAACGCTGGGGGCGATTTCTGTGCTGATTTGGACCCAGTTTCTAGCCCGAAAACACAGATTAGTAGCTACAGAGTGAAGCTAGAGGGGGGGAATCAATCATTCAATACATCATTCACACTACATTCATAGAATTTTAGGTTTATATGTAGTTTTCTAGAGAGAGAGGCTCTCTCCTCTCTCTAGGTTTTAGGATTTTTAGTCTTTTTCTTCTCAATTTCAGAATTCTACCTTGCTTTAATTTAGTTTTCTTCTACTCTTATTTGTTCTAGTACTTTAGTTATCTACTTCTCTTATTGATTCCTTTATTTTAATAATTTAGTTTATGAACTCATGTGTTACTCTCAACTTTCATTAATGCAATTTATGCTTCACGTTTCTTATTGTTCAATTGCGTTGTTATTGTTATTTCCTTGCTTTGGTTAGTCTTAGATTTTGCTATTTCTTGTTAGCTTTCTCTGTTTTTATTTTATGCCTTCTAAGTGTTTGATAAAATGCTTGGTTGGATTTTAAATTAGATTTTTATGTTCTTAACTTGGATTGATCAATTAGAGACTCTTGAGTTATCAAAATTCTTTTGTTGATTGGTGATTGAAAATTGCTAGTTGGCTTAGACTTCACTAAATCTAATATTTGATTAGGACTTGTGAACTTAAGTTGATTTTGCTCACTTGACTTTCCTTCATTGTTAGAGGTTAACTAAGTGAAAGCAAAAGGCAATTACCATAACAATTAATAATGATAATGAGGATAGAAATTCCAATTCTCAATCCTTGCTAGGACTTTTCTCAATTGTTAATTTATTTCCTTGTTATTTACATTACTTGTCTCTTATCACAAAAATCCCAAAAATACTTTTCCATAACCAATTATAAGTACACTTCCCTACAATTCCTTGAGAGATGACCCGAGATTTAAATACATCGGTTAATTTTATTGGGTTTGCTTAAGTGACAAATAATTTAAATATTGATTGAGGTTTAATTGTCGGTTTAGAACTATACTTGCAACGCGACATTTTTTTGAAAATCTTTACCGACAATTTCCGTCTGTCAAATATTTTGGCGCCGTATTATTAGTTATTGTGAATATTGTTAATATTTTTGCCTTTTCAATTCTTTGTTAGTTTCTTCGAGTTTAGGAGTTTGTTTTCATTATTTCTTATTATTTTTTGTTTTTATTTCTCTTGTTACTATGAATTCTCACCCCTTTGGCTATGAGTTTGGTTACAATTATGTTGTAGGAAGTGGAGATTACAATGAAGGCTTGCATCAAGGATGGGAAAATCAAAGATGGGAGGAGTGATGCGTGAGCATCTTCTCTATCTTTTCCTAGTGAATTTGCACTTGAATTACGAAGTTAAATCAAAATTTAAATAGCTTTTAGCCACTATGGATGCTACTTTGAGTTGCACACAATTCTATTTATTTCAGGTAGCATCTGGAGGGATTTCACGGAGTTTTGTAGCAGAAAAGGGAGAAAGTGAATGATGCTGTCAATCCTAACCTCCTTGCATTCAAACTGGAATAACTTGAGCTACAGAGGTCCAATTGACGTGATTCCAGCGGCATTAGAAATTTAACTTCCAGAGCTTTCCAACAATATATAATAGTGCACATTTCTTTTCCAGAAACCTCTGCATCCCCCACATTGAACTTGGTTTCTGCCAAGTTCAGCGTGGATTGGAGAACTTCCAAGGAAGAACTTGCTGCCTTCTCCACACTGAACTTGGAAAAAGC